>NW_017259564.1:445042-451439 GCF_001594045.1 Atta colombica
GCATAGTAGAATCAGAGAAAAACCTGAGAGAGGACGAGATGGCCCAAAACCTGTAATCGCAAAATGCTATAACCAGTAGAAACACTCAGCGAAAAAATGCGTGTTCGCGCAGGTATGGCTGCGCAACTTTTGTTTTTTTGCCGGATCCAATGAAATGGAAGATGACAAAAATGTATCCTACATATTACACAGATTCCGTGTGAGTAGATATCCGTGATAAAAGAAGACAATTTAAGAGCTGCGCCATAAATATTCCTAAAAAATGGATAAAAAAAGAACAGTTATGTTACGTGCAGTATTAAACAATGCAGTAACAATAGTAAAAATTCATAATGCACTTTTTTTCGTTATCCCAAAGATATCGTAAAGTAAGTTTTTATAATTTACAAAAAGTAAGTAATTTATGTTAGATTAACTTAAACATAATCAAATGTAATTTTGTGAAAAAAGATAATATTTTTACATTGACTACGTTTACACGGCCTTAATTATGTTTTTTAATTCAAAGCAATGGACTATCGCATGGAGCATTATATCCTCTTTCTTGGATTTTTCAAACGTTAACATGGCGGATGCTCACGTGACTGTGACACGGAGATCAAAGATGCCGACATGAAGTGTCCCTACTAGTTATACTGTGATGCTACTGCACTACCGCCCTCTGAAGAAGTGAATGTTAACTACACAACAATATCCATCTTTTTGCGGTGACCACAGCAGCAAATTGAATATTTCTGATTTATTTATGTCTACGTGATTTGGAAATCATTTGGAGAAATTTGGGAAAAGCATTTAAACATTTGGGAAGTAATATTTTTCTTGTAATTAACAAATTTTATGGAATGGGGACAAAGAAAAGAGTGAAAAAAGGAATAAAAATGGTGGACGCGAATATACCTACGTTTCTAATGTTCTATTTCGTTTGTTTGCTTCTGTCGAGTTCTGATTGGCTTTCGCTTTTCCGCTTTCCGCTTTTCCGTCAAGATATGAATCCGGCCTAAGAATTTCAACCTATCAGAAATCATGTATTGTGAAATACATAGTTTTCTGATAGATTGAAATTCTTATTCTCTGTTTTCTGTTTCTTTTATTGTGCAGAGCCTTTTTTTCTGTTCTCTGTTTCCTTTTATTGTGCAGAGCTCCTTATATACATGTTCTGAATTCGGGTCACTATGTGCCTTCTAACAAGCGATATGATGCAACACAATGATCATCTTTGTTTAACATTATCCAACAACAAGGTAATGATCCATTGTGTCATTTGTGGCTGCGGTCAAAGTCTTACTACAAATGCTTTGAAGCATTTGATTGACCAATTAAAAAAAAGAATTTTACAAATTGACCAATCAAAAATTGCTTTAAAGCATTTGTAGCATCACGTTAATAATATCCTGTGTCGCTTGTTGGAAGGCACACTATGTTATTCCTTCCATCTTCCACCATGATGTCGCAGCGCATGCTCGCATTACAGTATTTTACATATTTTGTGGTTGACAGATTTTCTAACCTGAATAAATAATTTTGACTTAAGATATTTCGATTTACAGAACAGAGTGATACTGTTTTGTTGTCAAATCTTTATTTTTACGCGAAAACGTATCGATTCAATGCATTTTTATCAAAATTTGAGGAGCTCTTAATATTTATCGAAGAAAATATAAGTTTTTTCTTGGTACTTAATTTACTGATATGAAAGCGTATGAAATTTGTTTTCTGTTTATATTACTGGACTTTTATTGATTCGAGTATAAGATTTATTAGCAAAATGGATATTCTAAAAGCAGAAATAATGAAGAAACGTAAAGAATTAGAAGAAAATCACGTCTTAGTATGTCGCATGTGTGATATGTAGTTTGTAATTTTATAGTGTTTCTTGATTGTTATAATACTTATTTGTGTCAATATCTTTTTTAGGAAAATAATAAGAAGTACTTCAAGAGAAGTCAATTGATATCGAAGCAACAAGAAGTGTATGAAACTGATAAGGGGAACAATGAAGCTATTTCGTTAAATGTTAGTCAGCAGTCAGAAGAACATGTAACAGACAGTAGTTCTGAACATTTATTGTCTAGGCAAGAAGTAATTAGGCGATTACGCGAACGGGGAGAGCCCATATTATTGTTCAGTGAATCTGAGGTAGAAGCGTTCAAAAGATTAAGGAAATGTGAAATTCTTGAGCCAGAAGTGAATAAAGTAAAATATCTGTTATACTGTTATATACATTATTTTTGTCAATTAAAAAAATAGCTTAAAATGAAAATTTTGATTGTAATAATTTATCAACAGGGCTTTAGAAACGATTTTCAAGAAGCTATGGAACAAGTGGATCAAGCATATCTCAATGAGATTTTAACATCTTCCAAATCCCAAAATCTTGATGGAAAAGGAGATGTAAATGTACCTGATGAGAGTGTTACTTATGAAGATATAGAAAAGATGTCAACTAAACTGAATAAAGGAGACAAAGATTTTGATATGAATGTTATCACTCTGTTTGTACAATATCTAGTTCAAATATGGGGTAATCAACTTAACAGTCGGTCAACTGCTGAAAAAATGAGCACAAAAGGAAAGATGAATAGCGCAACATATGCTCAAACGAGAGAATATTTAAAACCACTTCTAAGAAAATTGAACAACAAATCTCTTCCGGAGGATATTACTGACAGTTTAACAGAAATTGTTAAACATTTGCTACAGCGGAATTATATATTGGTACATATGTGATACATTACACATAAAATAAATATCCTGTCAATGTAATAAATATGATAATGGTAAACATTTGTATCTATGACAAAGTCAAATTTTTGTTTCAGGCTAGCGATGCCTATTTGCAAATGGCAATAGGCAATTCTCCATGGCCTATTGGTGTAACTATGGTTGGTATTCATGCTCGTACGGGTAGAGAAAAAATCTTCTCTAAAAATGTTGCTCATGTCATGAACGATGAAACTCAGAGGAAGTACATTCAAGCACTCAAAAGATTAATGACTAAATGCCAGGAATACTATCCTACAGATCCTTCACGATGTGTAGAGTATTCAAAAGATTAGATTTTTATGATAAAATATGTTTTTAAAATGAAGTAGAGCGCTACAATTTAAGCTTACTTGTAGTATGTGTGGACATCCTATTAGAAATATCGAATAGCTTATTATAGACATCTTTTACAAAATTTTATTATTAGTTCATAATATTTTTTTTAGTTAGAGCAGAATGCAATATTTTTCGTATGCGTGTGTATGTATAAATGTATGTATAATATGTTAATAAATGCAAATTTTGTTTTTGTGAATTTTAATTACAATAAGTATACAATAAATAAATTATATAGGTGTCCCAAAATTTATGATACAAAATATTGTAGCATGATAGTTCTCACAAAATTAAGCAAGGTTATTCGTAAATTATTTTTTTTAAGTATTGAAGTCATTTTTACATATGTGTTAATATTTATACTTTAAACAAATTATATTGGGTTGTCCGAAAAGTTCGTGCCGACTAACCTATATAATTTAATAAATGTATACTAAAATTTAAATTTTCCTTCAACATCGGCACGAACTTTCCGGACAACCCAATATGTGCAGAGTGTTCCATTTTAACTTTGACACCAAAAAATCTTTAAAATTATAAAAGATACGGAAAAATGTTTCAGACAAAAATTATAGGATTTAAAAAGATCTATTCATTGATCACATCTGTTTGCGTTACCAAAATCGGATCAAGATCATCAAGAAATTGATTTTTTTTAATAGAATATCCTATTTTTGATGCCAAAATCTAATAGTTGATGTTAAGAGCTTTTCAAAACACTGTAATAAAGTTATTTTCTATTACATATTTTTCAAGTTAGATGAAAATAAAGGACTTTTGCACTATTTTGGTATACTTAGAGCTTTAGTCAGGCAGTTCCCACTCCTCATGTGTATCGATGGCGAACATTTGATTTACAAATTAATATCTTGATTGTGAAAATTGAGAACTTTTCAAGAACTCACGATCAGTTGTAATTTGCTCTAAAGTATGCGCGTGTACATTCAGAAAAATATTACATAAATATTATTTATTTCAGGTAAAATAATAGGTGTATTCAAAATTATATTTTCAAAATTATATTATCAAAAAAATGTTTTTTGTAAAAATAATCGTTACTCAAAAAAAGAAGAAATTGCGTCTTCTCTTAGCACTTAAAATAATTTTTTTTCCATGCATGTACACGAATAATAATTGGCGTACGCAAAGGAAATTTAATTTAATTTAATTGATTTCAAAAAGTGATATTTACAGAAATGATTGAATGTTCAAATCAAAGAAATTTTTTCTTTAACCATAGAGCAAAGAAACATTTCTTTAAATCAAAAAAATTTTTCTTTGAGTGTACATACGATTATTAATTCGCTCTAAAGTGTGCGCGTAAAATTATCGTTAAAAAGTTACAGAATGCCGACAGCAATGGAATTCTGTAACTTGTTATGAATCATTATGAGTTTATAATGACAGTTGTGCAACTTTTTTACTATATATAAAATATATCTGCGCAATTGTTGTCATGAGCACATAATCAGTTATAGAATTATCAAATTGCATAACCAGTTATAGAATTATCATTAATTAATCTAAATATTGCGCCACATCCTGATTAGCATTCGATTAACTGATCATAATAGAAGAACACATGCAATTCATAGGTTCGACATGATGCGGCAGCACTGTCAGCATCATTTGAGCATTTGATGCTTACAGTTGAAACTGTTCAAACTACAAAATTTCAACCATTGGAATAACAGTGACTAAGCCTGTGAACAGATCTACCTTTTCGTTCCAATTGCTTATTTTAGCAGCATGTGAAATTATACCTTTTTAAAAGTTACAGAATAGGCCTATTGATACATATATGTAAGAAACACAATGATAATTGTTTACTGTTTCGGCGTATAATTATTTAATACATAAATCGTGATCAACTATAATGGAACAGCATCTAAAATCTATCAAAGTCGGATTTATCGGAGGCGGAAATATGGCTAGTGCTATAGGCGCTGGCTTAATTCGAAGAGGTAAACGTACTTGGTCATCACTCTAATATTCATCACTGATAATATTCATTCCTATTAATATATAAGTTAATAATTTTAGTTTAACTAATTTCTTATCCTCTAGTTCTAAGAATTCAAAAAAATTACGAGCAAATTAAATAAAGATTAAAATAAAGATTAAAAAAAGAGATTAAAATAAAGATTAAAATAAATAGATGTTGATAGAAATGAATATGAGAGTAAGGTAAATTATATAGAAGGAACTAACTAATATTTTTTATTTTTTATTAACTAAATATTTTTCTTTCTAAATATTTATCTACAATAGGTATATTAAATCCAGATAATGTCTGGGTTTCTAGTCGTACGGACAGAACACATGGATTTTGGAGGGATCTAGGAGCTCGTGTAACATTGAAAAACAATGAAGTTGTGAACAACTGTGACATTGTGTTTCTAACAGTAAAACCACATATGCTGGATGATGCGCTTAAGTCTATTGTAGAAAGAAGAGCAGGTGAAAAATTTGAGACCAAGCTCTTTATTTCAGTACTCGCCGGAGTATCTCTTGATGTCTTGTATGTTGTAAGTAAAGTGAATATTATGTAACATATAACGTTTCAATTTTTACGATAACTTATACGAAATGTTTTTAGAAACTCTCTACAATTGTAATTTCACCAAGAATAATTAGATCCATACCAAATACACCTACGATGATTGGAGAAGGAATTATAGGTACATTCAAAAATTGCAGTATATATTGCATAAATTAGCTAATGTGATAATATAAGGTGTAATTTTTAGTTTATTGCAGCAACAACGCTGAAGTGAAAGATCTGGAACTGGTGGATATGTTATTTTCTTATATCGGCATGAGCCAAACTGTTTCAGAAAGTCTTATAAATAGCATTGGTGGTTTGTCAGGTAGTGGCCCAGCATTTGTAAGTCGTTGTAATTATAATAATAATAATAATTATAATAATTAT
Organism: Atta colombica; assembly: GCF_001594045.1. Taxonomy (NCBI): domain Eukaryota; kingdom Metazoa; phylum Arthropoda; class Insecta; order Hymenoptera; family Formicidae; genus Atta; species Atta colombica. The sequence goes on from NW_017259564.1 coordinate 451,074, forward strand.
TATAATTAAAGAAATAAAAAGTTACATATTATAATTTCAATATATTTTTACTTAGGCATATCTCATCATAGAAGCATTAGCAGATGGGGCTGTGAAAATGGGGGTGCCAAGACCAATGGCAACTAAATTCGCAGCGCAAGTGCTAATAGGAGCTGGAAAAATGGTTCTCGAAACTGGACGACATCCTGGCCAGTTGAAGGATGAAGTCTGTTCATCTGGAGGTACCACTATTACTGGCGTTCACGCAATGGAAAAAGGAGGAGTCAGGTACTTCAAAACATATTTTATATATCTCATTGTTAAATATACATAAAATATAAATGTGTGCGTGCGCACGCGCGTGTGTGTGTGCGTGCATGCACATGC
>NW_017259564.1:451539-466712 GCF_001594045.1 Atta colombica
AAAATTCTCTATCGTTAAAAAATTGTTCTCAACAATTAATGAGAGAACCATGGTTGATATGATTGTTACGATCATGTAATGATTTAATTTCTAAATAATCATGAGATTTATCTTAATAATTGAATACAGGGGATCTATGATGAATGCTATCGAGGCTGCTGTGAATAAAACAAATGAACTAACTTCTCGATTAAAATAATTTCCTTTGAATTAATATTTTGACGTATGTATATTAAATAAGCTATTGATGATATTATTTATTCAAGTTACAATTTATATTCACTTAATACTTACTATAATATACTTACTTAATACTATATACTTACTTAAAGACTATATTCATATAATGTATACAGATACATGTATAAGGCTAGTAGAGCGACTTATGGCCCTGATATATTTGAGATTACTAGTCAATGGATGGCGCAGTTGTCGGACTGGCATTCGTGAGCATGTCTGTTGAACGTGATTGGCTGATGAGCCGAGCCTCAGCTTTATGTGCGAGAATAGTACATACATATAAACTGTATATATTATGTATGACATCCGTCATACGACGCCCGACATTCATCGTAACAATAGTATTGTTCGTTTTGTCTCTCGGGAGCTGCTCGGGGTCGCTCCAAATAAACCCAGTGTACTTGTAATATAGGATTCACACTACGTACGACATCCATCATATGACATTTGACATTGATTGTTACGACGAATGTCGCAGTTCCCGAGAAACAAAACCAACAATACTTAGAATTGATTGCAACTTACCTACGAAATATTAGGTCTGTTCGCGTTGCATGAAATCCTAAAATATTTTGCACTTAAAATGAAATAGGTATACTTTTGGCTTTGAAAAGAGAGAAAGCGAAGATGCCAGTACAAGTGCGAGTAACGCGAATAAACCTATTATCTCCGGATTTTTTCACTTAAACTGTGATAACTTTTCACATGGCAAGATATCAATCGACATTGTAATTTTTAACGTAAAAACACGAACATCATGCAAATATGTGGCTGATGTGGCCCTATCGCGGCTATTACACATTATGTGACTATTAACCGTTTTATTTCTACATCACGCTATGTAATACATAGGTTTTGGAATTTTATGTATAGTCTATAGGTGAGTCAGCCATCTAGTATTAGATATATTTATGGCGTTTTTTCGTTATGCAACTAGAAGCGACCATGGCTAGAGTCCTATATATGAGAGAAGCTACATTCATCATAAGCGCAACTGCTGTCCCGACTCGCTGTCACGTTTTAAGCACTTATAAGCATTGCTTACATTGTTCGCTTTGGCCATGTAAGCATTCAGAAATGCGTTCATGACGTCATCTGTGACGTCATACTAATGCTCACAAATACTTCATTGAAATAGGGCAGCAAAAAAGCGTGAGCGCAAATAAGTACTTATTATTAGCCAAAATAAATATGAGCATATTCGATTCTAACTTTAGTAGATTAGATACATGCACGTTTTTTCATGATTAGAGAAATGCTTAACGAATATGTTGGATTGTGTGCATATTTTAACACTCTCTATTTGAATAAATTTTTATTTGTTATAAGCAAATGTCTCATTGATATTATTTTAAACAGATATTTATTAAAATTTCATTTTTATTATATTAAAATTAAACTTGTATTTTTAATATACAAGAAACGAATTGCAATCAATCAATTATAATCAATGATATCATCAATTATGTGTCCAAACTTAACGCTTAATAACCAAAAAGTGAACGGCTTCACTTATTTAATGTGAACACTGACAAATCAAATTGAAACCAAAAAACAAGATTCATAAGCATAAGCGTTTACAGCATGTGAGCGTGCAAATCGAACGCAGTTTAGGATACTTTACATAGGTCCATAAGAAATTATAAATGTAGTGGCGCGTGCGCGTATCTTAGCGACCAATCGAAACGTAATCTGCCTTTCTCACCTATTGATGAAATTAAAGCAGGAAATATTTATTCTAGCCTCATTTACATGTTCTCATGTCTATGCCATCGATGTGATAGCTTTTCTAATTTAAATAGTCATTAACTTCAACGATTATTATGGTCTAGGGAGCAGAGCATCATTATTTTTGCCACATTCATTCATTTCATACAAAAACGCATCGAATGAGCTTAATTTCATTAAAATCAGTGAAAAGATAGAATTCTTAAATATTACCATCGATGAGGTACGACCTTCGGTCCTAAACAAATTTTCGTGACTATCAATAGGGCTCGGGGATAATCAGAATAATAAAAAACGATAACCGACAATTAATAAAAATTTATGATTATATGATTTTTTAATTTATGATTAAATATTTCGATAATACATTATTAAATTTGTGATCTTTTATTATATAAATGCTGCATAAATAAATATGCATACTTTTAGTATTACAATATCCTATATATTACCGAAAAATTACAATTTTTTTCTCTACAGTTATTGTCTTGATAATCAAAGATGATAACATTAAAATCACAGTTTTAAATAAAACTCGAGTATTATTAAATTTTTAAACATGTACATGTCTACAAAACTAATAAATCATGAAATTAGTACCTATTAGTTCCTTACTCTTAATCATAAATCTTAATCTTAAATTTCAGTAAGTAACACGAACTTCCATAAACATTGACTTTATTAGGTCTAATCTACAATTAATCGGAAGACATTGAGTGCGTTTGAGGAGATATTCGCGCTATTTAGCACTGCAAACTGTTCGCGGAGCTGTAGATAACGCTAACAAACACGACTTATAATGATTATAACGTCACTAATGGGAGCGTGTTACGTCACAACTGCGCGCTATCAACGTTATTTCTTTCGAGACAGTGTATTAATAGCGTTAACGTTTACAGATCCGTGAACCTAGCGTAGCATTGGTATTTAATACTCGTCAAAGTTAGATTAATGTTTAAGGGGATTCTATTCTCGTGTGTCACCAAACTTTTTTCTCTTAGAATTTCGTAGAATAAACGTATGTACGTAATGTGTGAATTTCAAATTTTATCATGATGAATGCAATCTCAATTTTAATCTCTGCTGATGGCTTGCGCTAGGCTGGAGTGAACGTAATTCTTGCTTGTGTATCATCTTTAACTTTTCAAAGTTTCTGCGAAGTACAACTTGTGTATTTAATTTTATTATAAATGTGAAAGTCAGAGGTATCTTGTTATAGCAATTTTTAATTCCTATATACGGAAAAAAAGTTAGTATTGCGATATAGCGCGGCAGGATATTCCGCTGCAGATGCTTAAAATCCTTATTAGATGTAGATATGTTTCTTTTTCTGAAATCGACAGTGAATGCTCAAGAGTTCTTCCTTTTAAAAAATTAATTTATTTAGTGTAACTATTAATTTTTTGATCTAGTTTCTACATTGTTCACTTCGGTCTAGCGGCAAGCTATCATAGAGATTGCAATTGAGATTGCATTCTGTTATTCACTGCAAGAAAATAAAATTTACGTTACAAAACCTTTAATTATAGAGAAAAGTTTGGTTGGTGATTGGTGATGAAAGTAGAATCTCCTACATTAACTTAACCTCGACGAATATATTTCTCTGGTTAAACGCTTAACGCTTAAACTCTATCAACGCTATGCTAGGATCGTTCATGGAGCTTGCTAACATTATTGACTCCAAGAACAGCATAACGTTTGCGTCCATAGCGCGAATAGTGTCTCCCCGAATGCACCCGTTGTCGTGCGCATATTCTTGATTTTTTGTATCGACTATCGAGCATTTAGATTGGTCAGATTTCATCTTTTACGACTAAGACTCTATGCATAATAAAAAGAATAAGGAATTAGAAAGAATGAACGCTTTCAATATATAAGAAATCGTGTATTTCAATTTCTGATGAGTTAAAATCGTTTATTAATTCCTAATTCCTTATTTCACGCATGCGCACTCCATTTTGACAACACTAACAAAGGTGCCGAGAGAGAGAGTTGCGCTACTGTACTGTGACCCTGACGTGTTCGTGTAGGAAAATCTCAAAAGGTTGGAAACCCTGCGTATCACCTAACCTAACCTAATCCGTTCTGTCACAGATCAGTGTAAATAAAGACCTATGAAATATTTAGTTTGCATCAATTTGATACGCGATATTAACCGATTTAATGATGTAAAAAGATTCATGGAACGCACAACGCCGATTATGCGGAATTATTCGCGATGAATGATGACGCGATTAAGGTGAATTGTGAGAAGCATGGGATCACAAATCTCTTTTCCTGCGATGAACAACTGCTTCAGAAGCGTGCTAAGGAGGCTGCGAAGAAATCGCGCCTCGGAAAAGTATGTATTGTAGAGAGGAAAGGAAATGTTTTTGTATTTATATTTCTCTTTATTTTTCAGGACTATTGTTCTGCTTATTATGGGATTGGATAATTCTGGAAAGTCTACGATACTAAATCATATTAGTGGCGGTAAAAAATTTTTTTAAAAATTAAAAATATTGTAAAGCCAAACAAAAAGGAAACTTGTCACATCAATTTTTTTCTGCATAAGACCATACATTCAAAACTGTCAAGTATGCAATGTGTGTAATCTGTTTGTACAAGTTTATTGGAATATCTGTGTATCAAAACTAGATACACAGTTATTGCAGATCAGCATGTTCAATAAACTTAAACAAGTGTACTTGACAACTTGATAAGTTACTTAAACATGTATGATTGGTCTAATACTTTTAATACTTTTACTGTAGATCCAGATCAGAATGTATTGCCCACAATGGGATTCCGAATGGTATCCTTAAAGCATAAATCATATTCTGTAAAAATATATGATCTCGGAGGTAGCTCCCAAATTAGAGCATTGTGGCCTAAATATTACAATGATGTAAGTGACTTGTATAGGTTTTTCAAATAAATAACAATACTACAGTTATAAATAAACATTTATGAATAAAAATATTAGACAATAAGTTGTTACAGAGATTGGACCAAATAACATAAATACTTAAGAAATACACTTTTTAATTATTATTAATAATACAAAGTTGGCCTCTCTCTCTCTCTCTCTTTTTCTTTCTCTTTTTCATTTGTCTTTCATATAAATTCTATCTTTATTAGAATAGAGAGGCAGTGCTTGAATAATTATTAATAAAAATTTTATTAAAGTCAATGTCGATGAACAATGAACATGATTAATGTTTCTATTTCAAAACTTCTTTCTTTTCTTTTAATAAAATATCTTTAATAAAATATCTTTAATAAAATATCTTTGCTCATATATATTCATATTCATAAATTCGGGAATGTTTTCGATTTTCTTTCTCTCTTCATTTCACAAAAATTTAATTAGGTATCTCGGTGCAAAAAAAGAAGAGAATTTTTTTTAATGTATTTTTAAGAGGAAGAATAATTTCAATCTAGCATTAGAATTTCTTCTATAATATTTTGTTTTTAATTACATAAAATGGAAAATTTTTATTTTTTCAATATTTTTATCATTTTTTGAAGATTTTTTATTTGGATGGAATATCTTTGGACAAAATTTAATATTTTAAAGTAGATTTTCTAGCTTTATAAAATACTTTTCAAAAAAGTTGCTATGATTTTTTGCAAAAATATCTTATTATATGTAAAAATTCACTTTTTCTAAAAAATCTTTTAATTCCGAAACTAAAAGCTTTACAAAAAGTAAACATAAGAGAGACAAAATGTTTTTTATAATGTGCTTGATTTGTATAAATTTTCAAAATTTTGAATTGAGTTTTCAATCATCAATAATTTTTGTTAAAAAAATACATTTTACTGACTTTTTATAGTTTGTTTTATAGTTTGTTTTATATGTCAGTAGAACTCTCGGTATCAGTGCAAAAATATTGTTTTAAAGATGCGTTAAAAGTTTAAAAAAGTTGATTTTCATGAATTTGTAATGATTATTTTTTGCAAAGTTATTTTTATTAAATTGCACAACATTGAGGATTCAAATTCGATGACTCAATTAGTCAGATCATCCTGTGCAATACTTCCCACTTCTCATAAAGGTTTAAATAATTTTTATATAAATTTTAAGCAGGAAATTGAAAGTTACTTTTTGAAATGAAAAGTAACAAGTTACAGTTATTCATTGCCGCGTAGAAAAAGTAACAAATTATTAGTTATTAATTTTTAAAAATAACTCATTATAGTTATCGTTATTTGAGAAAGTAACTTTTCGTTACTTTTCCATTACTTTTTTAAAATCAACGATCACCAATCACAGCGGACGGATGTCTAGTCTCAAGCGCATAAGTAACTTACCGTTACAAAAAAGTGTAACTATGTTATGGTTACCAAAAAAATGTAACAGTTATCAGTAAAATTATCAAAAAAGTAACTTGTAATTGTAACTTCGTTAGAAGTAACGAATTACTTCTATTCCCTAGTTTTAAGTATGTATAAGATTGACTTTTTGACAACAATTTAGAAACAGTGATTTTTCATACAAGAATTTCGATATCATACAATAATTTATTTCTCTATGGATGCGGTCCGTTTCACGCATGATGCGCATGATGTTTCATTTTATCTTTAATATTGAATAAACAACAAGGATAAAATGTTAAATATCATGCGTGAAATGCACCTTATAAAGCATTCATTTGATTTCATCTATTCTAATGCATATATTATTATCTTTCTTTATTATTGCGTTCCTATTTTATAATATTATTGCGTGTATTCGAATATCTGAAGATCAATCCAGAATCTGAATCATGTAATACCTTCTTAAAAAGGAAAAAAAATATACACCAAGTGCATAAAAAAGATATCGAATATTATATTCTTCTTAATCAAAAACGGATACAAAAGAAATGCAATTAGCCAAATATTTCATCATTCAAGACGCATAGACTAAAATGACCAACTGGATTATAGTGAAGAAAAAACTTGGCGTGTCGCATTAAAACGTCGGATCGCATTAAAACGTAATATTCTAGATCAATATGTTTTCATAGTACGGAAATTATTTACAATACGAATTAATAAAAAGGTTATTACATACAATATCTCCGCATATATACATAATATATAAAAATAATAATTCAATAAACAAGAGATGTTAATTATTGTTTACTAATCTTGTAATTCGTTTTTTATAATGTTTCTGTATTTAAATATATTATCAATATTATATTGGGTCGTCCGGAAAGTTGGCGATTATTCAAGCATTGTATAATTCTGTTTCAACAAGGATAGAATCTGTATTAAAAATCAATCTCTTATAAAACAAATAGTGTATTTAAGCAGGTGTTTAAATTATTTTATCTATTCGCTACATATCTATACTAAGGCAAATAGAAGCTTTGTTTTAATTGTCTTTTAGATACATGGTCTTATATACGTGGTGGACGCTAGTGATATTTCCCGTCTTGCAGAGAATAAAGTCGTATTTAATGAATTAATCACACACGAGCATATTTCGACGAAACCAATATTGTTGTAAGAGATCTGAAGTTATGTCTCTGCACACATTTTTGCTTGCGCACATACGAAAAGGAAATTAAACCATTTGTGTGCATATAATGATCAAGGATATTAATAAATCGCGTAATATCATTGATGTAAATTTCATCCAGATTTTCGTAATGTATGCATAGACTCGCCAACAAACAAGACCTGAATGGAGCTATCGATGAGTTGGATGTGGTTGAAAACCTTGATGTAGAGTGTGCGGCCAATGCTATGAGATGTCCAACAAGAGTGGAAACATGTTCATGCTTTTACAGTAAAGAGCAATCCAAGAGTAGTACTATGGGTATAAAGGATGGATATAAGTAAGCTTAGAATTATATTTAATTACGCTTAAGAAGATTTAGATTCATACTAAGAGTTTAATGGCATAAACTTTCATATTGATCAGAATTCATTTTCTGGCAGATGGTTGTTGGATATCATAGTGAAGAATTACGCTGTTCTGAACAGTAGAGTCAAACAGTCGCAAAACTGTCAATATAAAAACATTCAACGGACACAATCTATCGCGTCAAATACATCGAAAATATCTATACACTCTAATCCATTTAAACCCATTAAAGATCTCTTGGCAGCAAAGGTACACAATATTAATTACATAGCCTCTATGTTCATTATCTTAAAAATGTAATGACAAATATTTCAATCTTATGATTTGTCATTAATGTTTTTTTTTTAATTCCAGGAAGTTTTAATAAGTGAATCATGCAATGGTACGTACCTGTGTTAATTATATGATAATTACAAATATGTACATAACATTTAAAATTAATATATGGGTTAGAGAGCCAAGCTGGATGTTCAACATACTTCATGTTTAACAATATTATAAGCTGATATATGGATTCGCTTTTGTTAATTATTGGACCTTGTAATGCAAGATTCAGAGACTTTCACATTAGAATTATTATCTTTCCAACTTCTTTTTTATATGAAAAATATTGATGACATTCTATTTTATGGTCCTAAAGATAAATTGGATACCATTCTAAATACTTTTTAAATTCTTTACATTACAATTTATCATGAAAATTGAGAAGTACAATAGTATTTTTGAATGTTTTTTTATTCATCTGATTAGAAAGGAAGGAGAAATTATTTTCGATCATAAACCATCTTTCTTTAGTAGATATTTGAATTTTTATTCTATCTTATTTACAAGAAGGATATCATTTTTTGACATGGTGGATAAAATAATTAAATTAATTCACCCAAAATTTTATCAAAATTTTATAAATATAATAAATGTATTATTAAATAATATCCGATCAGTTTCATATATCCTATAATTAGACAAAAGCTAACAAATTTTTTACGTAAGAAAACTTTTCTAATATCACTAATAAGGATGGCAATTAGTAATTCTCAGAAAGCGGATAGCATTTCTCTTCTCTGATTGGTTCTGCCATTTATAGTTTAACTTCCGCAAATGTGCATGTGTGCATGTACGTATATACACACAATACTAGTGCGCAATACAATATTAGTGTGTGTAGCACACACGTTCCATCACACTTCTCTATCTCACTCCAATGAACGGCGGCTTCCGGCTGAATCCGCTTCACTTTCCCTTGATTCTTTCTGTAATTTTATCAGAGAGATCTTTTTTTACTATTCCTTACATCAATTTTGTCAAATCTGAAAGATTTATTCCGATCTCTACAAAATTTAATTCTCAAATTGCTTTCACAATTTGTTATACGTTAAAAAAAATTATAACGACGGATCTTTGTTAAAACTTATTAGCTAGAGTGTCTCACTTTGCAACATCAATTGCTTGGATTGTGAGATATCATACAAAAAGACAGCTTAAGATTAAAATTCCAGTACACAAGTCTGACATTAATAAAAAAGTGGATCCTCGTTCGATTATTTCTAACCATTTGAAAATCACGAATTTTACTGGAATCATGTATAAATTCTAGATGAGAATATCTAACGAGCTATCTTTCATTGAGAGAAATATTTCCAAAATCCATATAAAAAAATAACAAAAAAAGTTTGAACAATAAGAATTTTATTTTAGATCGTACATATGAAAACACAATTAATACCAGAAATTAAATGTTTATAACAGTCGAAGCTGGATCTTTAATGCTCAAATAATTCAATGTGAATTATATATTTACATATATATTATACATATGTGTACATGTACATGCATATACAGGGTATTTGATAATTCTGCCGACAACGCTCGTGGGTAGGTAGAGTGAACTAAACTGAATCGAAAAATCGTCATCATTTTGCAATAGTTAACAAGATATTATTAAAAATTGCTGAATATATTGGTCTTCAATAATTTTTTTCTCACATACTATCAACTTTACAGGAAAACTACAAGAGACAACAATTATTTATTTTATTCTCATAGAACTCTAAAAATTTTTTTAAAATTTTTTATCAACTTTTTAGTACTGCATTTTCTCATTTTTATCAACATGAAAAAATACGGTATTAAAAAATTCTGAAAAAATTTTTAGAACTTTATGTGAAGAAAATAAACAATTTTATCTCTCGCTGTTTTTCTGTAAAGTTGATAGTATTTGAATAAAAAATTATTGAAAACCAATATTCAGATTTTTAGTAAATTAAGAGTATACTGAAAGCCGCCTGTATCATCGATAAAACTAGCGTTTTTGATGTTTTTGCTATCGTAGTGATTTCACAGAATAAAAATTCCTTTTTCACGATTAAAATGTACGTATTAATGTATGTACTGTATACTTGTCGCCAGTGTAGTTGTGTTCAAAACTGGAAAAAAAATTATAGATTTCTTTCTCCATTTTACTTTCACGTTGATCACCATACTGAGATGAAAATGGATAAAGAAATATATAATTTTATAATCTATAATTTTTTATTTTTTCCAGTTTTAAATACAAAATATACCAGCGACATTAGTATTTTAATCGTAGAAAAGGAATTTTTATTCTGTGAAACTACGAAGAAATTCGACAGGAAAATGTCAGGAAACAAAAATGTCAAAACACGCTAGTTGTATCGGTAATGTACATGCAGCTCCAGCATCCCCTTTAACAAATTAGTTTTATTTATTAAAAAAAAATATATGTGTATATTGTTCTTTCTTTTTTCTCTTCTTGTTAAAAAAAAAAGCTGTAAGGTGTACGTTGTGCTCACATTTGTAATTGACTCATAAATGGTTATCTTCGTTTAGTTTTATTATTCAAAAAGAAACCTTCCATCCATCGTTGCTTTGGAGGCTAATTATTTATTTGAGGCAACCCATAATGTAAAATCTGGACGCACTGTTATATATATCAAAATTTAAAGAAGCAGTGAGGCCGTATTATTGAACAATGAGCAATTTGGTCGTCATTTTAGTTGCGTAATCGAGATCATTTCATTTTTTGAAAAATGTGAATTGCGTAATATGAAGTTTTTATATTTTTTATATCTTTTAACTAAATTTTAAAATGCGTTTGTGTTAATTAATTAAATAATATTTTAAGTTATTTATTATATATTTTAAGTTATTTATTATAATACTGCATTAAGGATAACCTTATATAAAGAGTAAAATATACGTTTATATATATGAAATATTAAATTATTTATGTTAACATAAACATCCAGCTTGATTCTCTAGCCTTCATTTCGTTAATTTTGAATTTTTATTCTTAAGAGCCTTACACACACACACACACGCACGCGCGCACGCACGCACGCACGCACGCACGCACGCACGCACACACACACACACACACACACACACACACACACACACACACACACACACACACACACACACACACACACACACATGAATAAAATATTTAACATTCCAAATTAATATGAAATATTTGTAGGTATCAATGAAGGAAGAAGCATTATAAAAGTTTTTGCACGAAGAAATAAGACTGCCCCTCTTCCAGTTGAACAATCAACTACTGAAAACGAAAGTCTTTCACGAAATCTTACACCCAGTGTAGAAATTCTTGCTGGAGAGAAAAGTACACAAACTATAAGTATGACTACAATATTAGATCCGTTGAATTTAAGTATCGATCATAATAAAAGTTATGCAAATACAAAACTAATCCGTCCGTATACAGCGCCAGAAAGATCACAACGATTATCAAATGATGTAACGATAATTAACATTCCTGGTCAGGTGCTTCAATAGTAGCATCTGTAAATTTTGTACTTGCTAATAGCGTTTTTCCTTGGGATACTATAGCCTTGCTACACTGCACTGGAGTAGTGCACATCATAGTGTACACTACTTCATTATTGCGCTAAAATCCTGCTCCCGGTTGGCTTCCATTTTTAAATTTTTGAAATGGTACAGCAAATCCCGTTCATATATAAATTCATATATAAATTCGTACATAAAATTTGCATTACACCGTAATCACAAAAACACAGTACACCGAATAAGCTTACCACCATCCAAACACGGTACCTATCTGAGTATTGCACTGGTGGGCGATAGTACAACCAAGAGAAAACGCTATAAGTTAAAGAAGCTATACACACATACATACGCGCGCGCGCGCGCATACGCACACACACGTACACACATACACATATGAATGAATAACATGAATGAAAAACTGTAAAAGGCTGTAAAAATATGAGTTATATTAAGGAGAAAACCATTATAGTTTTTAGATAAGTAAATAATATTTTAAACATTGCTAGTTTTAAACTAACGTTGTCTATTCTTACACGTTTGAAAGTTGTATCTTTTATACGAAAATGATTTATTAAATTTCAATTTTCAAACTTGGAGAAAACGGGAAAGTAATTTTAGTTTTATAAATATTAATATTATTGTATTTTGGAAATTTATAATATACATGTAATATAAATGGATTATCCAACTACAGTGTTGTTCTTTGTTTATTTCTTGGAAAAACCTGGAATTCTTAGGAAATATCTTCTTTAATTATCATTAAAAATTAAACATTTTCATGAATTTTTATCGGTACTCAGGAAATTTTAGAATTTTAATTACAGTGAAATAAGTTTTCAGGGTATTAAAGAGTCAACCGCAGAACTTATTGCATAAAATTATTTTATATATCTATAATAATTACATGATATTGAGTTTGATATTCAAATCTATTTATTTAAATTCGAAAACTTGATATGTTTCGGTTGCTTGATTGAACCCTCTTCAGAAATTCCAAACAATTTTTTAATTACAGTTTTTAATTACAGTTATGACTTCTTAACATAAAATTTTTTTTCGTAAGCTGTTTCCAGAATAATTAAAGCTATTCACATGACGATTGGAAGACCGTGTGGAGAATCTGGTTAAGTGATTGTGGACAATTATCAGTCAGTCAAACATAATGGATGTGTACAAAGAGTCTTAAAGTCAGTGTAGTAATCATAAAATACAATATAATAAATAAAATAAATTAATGAAAATGTGTCGAAATGATAAAATTGTATAATACAAAATAATTAATAATACGTCCGTAGTCAGAGGATAAAATCGATTATAATAAATTAAATAAGTTATAATAAATAATGTGAACACAACGGACAAACACTGACCAATATTATTTTTTATTATACAATTTTATCACTTCGATACATTTTCATTAATTTATTTTATTTATTATATTGTATTTTATATGGTTATTACATTGACTTTAAATCTTTATTGTACACGTTTATTATGTTCGACCGACTGACAATTTTAGAATTTTTTTAAATTTAAATTTTGTTTTTTTCTGAAAACAGTTTCTTTAATCATTTTTCTTTAATAATGAAAAATGTTGATAATCGATTAGCAAGAAGTATTACTTACACCGCGTATATATTTACATACATTCGCCTATTACATACATCTCGCGAGTTTTTATAAAGAAAATTAGAGTGACAGTAGAATATGATGCTCAGAATAGAACAGAAGTTTATGGATATAAAAGTGAATCAAATATAAACCGGAATTATTTTTTTTTAATTTATTGAAGCATCATAAAAATACAAACGTACAAAGTTATTTCTTTACATAATCCGGACTTAGAACATATCTTTCTTAATGGATAGATAGGTTTTTAATTTCTTCACTATTGTAAAATGAAGATAATTGTGACACCAGCCAATCGCGCACGGACGCTTCGAGCAACATCCTTATCAAATCTTTATCCTCCAAATGTTTCTCTTAGTAGTCCAAAAAAATGATAATCTCAGAACGATAAGTGCGAACTGTAGGGAGGATTTTCCAGCATAGTCGAGATCAAATCCTCAATTTTTTATTGAGTTTGGGCAATTGTATGGGACATAGAGCCGAGTCACAGTAGGTCAGATAGGTTTAATTTGAATTGCCGCCCTGAAAGCGCTGCTGCCACGATTGATGCGAAGGAGACGCGCGCATATGTGTGAATGTAATGGCGAATTGACCAAGAGCCTCGCGTGCGTTATAATAAATCATATTTTTTCACAAGTTATTTTTATCATTTAGCATTCCCGTGCAGCTATACTGTACATACTCAACATCTTTTACTAAATTACAATATATAGTTTGCGTTATTTAAAATTCAATTTATTTCAATATTGTATCAAAAAGTTCTTCAATAAGATTTTAGAACAAAGGATTCTTAATTTAAAATACAAGATACTTAATTTAAAATTCTATGCAGGGGTAAAATTGAAGAAAATTGAGAGTATACAAGGCACATAAAAGTCAAATGTAACGAAATATTTTAAAACATAAACTCAGACGAAAAGTATGTATAAAAAATATAATATTCTATAACTGATTAAAAAATATATACCCTACCGTCAGAAAGTTTAAGACTAAACGTTTTAAAAACTTAATTTTATATTCTTAATATTTAAAATATATGTAAGTCCAATTTTATTTTTCACAGCATTATGACTCTGAAGATATAATAATTAAGTAAAAAAACAATTATTATTTAACGTATACTTGTTTTATAATTTAGTATAAATTATGTATTTTAAGATTATATCACATTGGTCCTAAACTTTCTGACGATAGTGTATATTACATGTTTCGGTCTCACGATTGAGCCTTCTTCATATATTTTACATATTTTTCGTATGAGTTTATGTTTTAAAATATTTCGTCATTTAACTCTTATGTGTTCTGTATACTCTCGAAATTCTTCAATTTTACCCTGCATAAAATTTTGAACAAAAATGCGTCGAAAGTTCGGAAATTCTCAGGACTTCGACAAACTAGAAGTTAAATGCCTATAACGGTTGAAGCTGAAGGTTTTTAAGTAGTCATCACAGCCATATTGAATTATGACGTTAGACGCGAGAAATATTATTTTTATTACATGCCATTTTTAAATAAAGATAGTTTCGATAAAATAAAATGATAAGATTGCTTTAAAACATTTGCTTAAAATTTAGATTGCTTAAAAACGAAAACTATGTTTATCTTCTTTGAGAGTCAGTAAATAATCGTAAAAAATAATAATCGAAAAGGCACGTGTAAGTAAAAATAAGCTACGCATTGATGAATAAAAGACACTTAATGTGTCTTTTACTTTTTACGATTATTTATTGACTGTCAGGGGGATAAGCATAGTTTTCGTCCATTTTCACAAATGTTTTAAAGCAATCTCATCATTTTGTTTTATCTAAATTATTTATTTATAAATGACTTAATAAATTATTTATTTATAAATGATGTAATAAATAAAAATTAACGTGTTATTTCTCATTTTTATCATGATTCAATA
>NW_017259564.1:466812-467613 GCF_001594045.1 Atta colombica
CATGAAGAAAACCCACGAAATGCATAATTTTTATATATATGCATATATATATGTATGCATATATATATTTATAGTCATTCGAATTGTACTCCGAATTGGTTTTTTTTTGTATTTATAGGCTACGGTCCATTGATACTGCAAATGCTTTGAAGTATTTTTTGATTGATCAATTAGTAAAATTCTTTCTTCTGATTGATCAATCAAAAATTTCGAAGCATTTGTAGCGCCAAATGGACCGTATCCATTACCTGATTGAGCATTAAATTATTAAAAATTGCTTGTCAATTTAATTTAATTTGTGATATTATAGTTTAATATGCAAATATATATATGCAATAATATGCTTATTATTACTACAGCATTTTACAATATTGATAAGTTATATTTTATCAATTTATTGTGTAAATTTGTATACAAGTTCGTGTATAGAAAGATATTACAAATATATACGATACAAGCACATAAAATACCATTAATGCTACGTATATAAAGATGTTGCAAAATTGCTTGAATACTCCGGTAACATTGTTTTGAAAACTGTAATTTCCAAACAAATTTATGTGACATACGTAATTTATTTAGCACACACTTATCACAACACAATGCAAGACATTGTGCAATTTTACATTTTGACATCTTACATCTTTGAGCAATCGTTTTGTAATGTCATAGATAAGATGTTCACATTGCAAAATTTTTATGATAAACTGCATATATCTTATTATAAGGAACAATAAATGAGAACATGATTCGCAGAAACTACCATTATACATACATACATACATACATATATATATATAT
>NW_017259564.1:467713-481691 GCF_001594045.1 Atta colombica
TTTAACATAGTTATCAAGCGATTGTGTATAAGGCATACAAATTTTATTACTCTTACTATGAAAGACTTGTATCACTTTTTGAAAATTTCGTTACCGTTTTTCTTATGAATAGCAATCTCAGTCATAACATTAATTGATCCGTTTCTCTTAAATCTTTACCTAATACCATACGCTTATTAAATTACCGACGCAACGCACATTCAATGATCTCAGTATTTGCAGATAAGATAAGATCTTAACAATATAATTACAATGTGACTTATTTTATTTTTTTAACGTTTTTATAACATTCGAATATTCATTGCAGTTGCAGTTCATAATAAATTACAACTACTTTATTTCAGGCAGATTATAGTTATAACGCACATAGTAAAATCATGAATATTGTTTCGTATGTCAGGCTATCCCTGGTGAAAATTTTTCTTAGAATTGTTTATGTAATTTATTTGAATTTCTCTATAAATTGATGAATTTTTAAAATAATTTCTGTTTAATTTTATTTATTTTTTTTTAGAAAACTTCACATTTTTTAATGAGTAGGAACACTGCGTTTGGTTCCACTAAACGTTCGCAACGCTCGCGTGCACCTCGTCCTTGTTTAATATTTGAAGAGGATCAAGGATCCTAAAAATCTTTTAAAAAATATACTAATGGCATTTTTTATGAAAAATAATATAATATTAGATATTTTTTTAGGCACTTAATATATACCTTTTCTTTTTTTAAAAAAGTTTTTAAGAATTTCACTGTTTTTTTGCAAATTTTTGAAAACGTAATATAGAAATATGACTGATATAAAGTATGTAAATTATAACATTTAGACTCAAGATTGTAAGAAAATTATGTTATTAAAAACGCAAAAAAAGCTTAGTAGTAAAATTTTGGGTGCAAATTCAAGCCAGCAAAAATAAATTAGTTTTAAATTAGTTTAGAAAAAAAGAATGCGACGAAAAAAGAGGGACCAAATAAAAATACTAAATAAAATATAAATTTGAATTATTTTGTTAAAATAATTCAAAGTTTAAAGTGCGCAAATTTTGAATTATAAACGTCAGATATATTAAAAAAATTATGACAATTATTTAGAATAGGAGCAGTTTAAGAAAATTATGAACAAATTTTGAAATTCCAGACGTTTTTACATTTTTCCCTGATTTTTCCCGGTTTCCATGACCAATTTAAATTTCCCTGATTTCCAAGTTTTCCAGATCTGTGGCAACCCTAATATTTTTATGCATTTGATATCGGGACACTATTGCATTACTTGATGAAATGATATGAATACTTGCAAGCGTTACGAACATTAAGTGGAACGCACCCAATAGGTCTCTTAGAGACCCACCTCTTTCCGCTTAATTTTTAATTATTTTAATGAATTTTTTCGCATTTAGTATCGATTTTCTTGATAGAGTTCCTAAAACATAAATAAATATTTTAAAAAGTAGGCCATTATAAATTTGTATGCAAAAAAAGTTTTGTGACTGAAGACTTTCTTTTCAAATGTTTGCCATTTTTATAAAAATAGATATTTCGAAATATTCGTATATATGTATGTACGTACTTCTTTAGTAAATACTATGTAGTACTATGTAGAAAATAAAAATTTTTGGTTTTTATTTCAATTCCAACAGAGATTTTTGTAACGCCGATTTGATAAATGAGCAATCAGTGAAACAGTTCCAATATCATAATTTTATTTAAAAAAATGAATATACAATTTTATTCCTAAAGAATTTTATTATAAAAGAGTCAAACAAACTTTTCATTACTTCCATTTTTGTTAAAAAAAGTTCCCAAAGTTACCTATTCTTTACTAGAATTTTTTACACATGTGAATTTTGAGATATTTTAAGATTTCTCATTTTTAATTTTTGAAGAAAATTAATAAAATCTGAAAAAGTTTAAAGTATTTTTCAGAAATCTTCTTAAATTTAAAATATAAAAAGTTCTTGAAAATATGATGAGAATTTTTTTCACCGGGGATTGTTGTAAAGAATATATATGTATACATTGTTTTCACTGATTTAATATAAAATATATATATGTGTTATACACATTAATAATTAGGACAGTCATATCATTACATTATATATGATATACAATATATAATTAAAAAATATTCTGTTTGTATGTGTATAACTACTGCAATACGACATATGAAATAACTATTAATCTTTTTTTATATATATTTTATATTTATATATGAACTATGTCCATTTTTACCAACGTAGAGATTAATTTTAATCTCAGTTTAATTTCTCTCTTTTTTTCCTAATTCATAAAATTGGAAAAAAATAAATTCAATCGAGATTAAAGTTAAATTTACATTGGGAGCAACGGTCATTACCTAACAAAAAATATGTTTAAGAATATTGTATATGACATACAGCCATGTGAAAAAATATTAGGCACTTACAATTTTCTCATTTTACGAAAAGTTAAATATCTCGGCGAAAAAAAAATCTTAGGAAGGTTTTCGACTATGCTTCTTACATCTGTGTTTAAATCTTTTGTTTACGATATTTTGTTAAGTATTACATAAAATTGAAAATATATTGATATCTTTGCAATATTTTTGTTTTATTTTTAAAGCGTTTTATTTTACTTAAGAACAAAATATCGTAGACAAAAGATTCAAGCACAGATGTAAGAAGCGTAGTCGAAAACCTCCCTAAGATTTTTTAAAATTTTGTTTGCTGATGTTTCATTGAACTGCTTTAAAGTAAGACAAAAATATTGCAAAATTAAAATCATTTTTATGTAACTTCTATTAATAACTATTGAACAAATAGTAGACAAAAGATTCAAACGCAGATTTAAAGCCCCATTTTTATGCTTTAAAATGCTTTTATGCTTTTTATGTTTTAAAATTATCGAAAACCTGTCTGAGATTTTTTTTCGTCGAAATATTTAACTTTTCGTAAAATGCGAGAAAATCGCAAATGGTTAATACTTTTGCACATGGCTGTATATTCTTTTGCAGTCGATAACTCTTGTATTTGTACTTATATAACATCGTGAATGTGATCTTCATGCTGTAAATGAAGTATTTTTTGATAAAAAAAAAATCGTAAAATTCTTTCTTTTGATTGGTCAATGAAGCTGAATGGTATTTTCAGCATTAAGTGGATCACACCTTTTAATTGTATGAAATGAGAATATTACAAACAAGATAGTTTCTGAAGTTCCTTTTTAAATGATATTCAGTTCAGATATTTTATATTTTAATACTTTGAATGTGAATTATTATGCTACATGTTAAAAAAAAAGTTGAAATGCTATTTTTATCACAACACAATAAATGCTTTTTTGTCATGTAGGAATATAATAATAAATGAAAATTAAAAAATATGAAAAAAAGAGATTGGCAATAATGATATTTTTTCCTGATAAAGACAGGAGGAACAATAACGTGAGCAAAAGGAAAATATATTTTTATAAAAATCTATCGCTGTTAAGAAAAATAATTATTTTATATTATTGTAATCCCCTACAGCACAAAGTTGCACAAAAGTTGCAGCAATATTGCAGAGATTTTGCAGCAATATTGGGATAATCTAGATAAATTCTTTCAGTGGGACACGAAGAATAGTTTATATAAAATCATTTAAAAATGATATATTAAATATATACGTATAAAACATGATTCTATGTCTAGCATATAATATGCGACAATCATATTAGCAATCTGTGGTACATGAATAAAATTGATACTTGCACCATTTACAGCTTTGCAACAAACGATATGGCTTGAATACCGTAAATAGATATATAAATGCGATGTAATTTTCATTACCCTACAGGCTATACAACTCTCCCATTCTTTGGAGGTGTAAATTTTACTAAACGCGTCAGCATAGTGGTGATGCATGGAATTTGTTTCTGCTGATGCATAGTCATGTTGTCGGGCGTGTTGGACTCAAAATCCACGGCAACGCGTTGGCATACAAATGTCAGCATAGTCAATAAATCATAACGAGTACCGTTATCGCGTAATTCTACGCACAATGCCTGCATAAACCAGGATCCACGGCTGGTGTTCCTCCAGGAATAATAACCTAACAATTTTCAAAAAAATTTTAAATATTCAAAAATCAATTTTGAATATTTAAGTTGGGCAATTTGCCTTTCATAGAATTTTAGTTTTCCATGATTTAATATTCAGATAATATATATAATACCTGGGATAGTTGAGTAGGCAATGAGGAAGTCCGCTTGAGTAGGAATGCGAAATATCGAGGATGGATATCCATCTGTTTCGGTACGCTCTTTAAGAGTAATGCCCGGATCTAGCTTATCACCCTGGCAAGCTTGAATAAAGAATAACTTAGGTTTACCAGCAAGACTCTGACATTTATCGGCAGTAAAATAATGCCATAGAGAATCCGCTTTGTATGCACCATCATGAGCATAAAGCAATCCAAGTTCGCCGTGACTTAATACAGCTATCACTAAGCAATCGTGCTCAGAATGATCCATTTCCGCAACTGTGAAAACAATAATGCTCGTTACATATTTTTATTATATGATATTTTTACAAAACAATATTTGATGCTTCCCAAACAGTGAACATTTTTCTTAAAATCCTGCATATAATTTTTAGAGATTTTAGAGATTTTAGAGATTTTTATGTAATTTCAGAATTTATTTTTCTTACAGTTTCATAACTTTTCAGAAATTTTCTCAGATAAATTAAAATATAACAATTATACAGTCTAAAATTTTAATACAATAAACCATGATGGAAGAAATCCAACTATGATTTCTTCTACTATTGTATTAAAATTTTAGACTATTACATTTTAATTTATCTGAGAAAATATCTGAAAAGTTATGAAAGTTATAAGGTTTATATATAAGGAAGAAACCATAATTGGATTTCTTCTACAAATAAAGAAAGACTAATGAGAGTACAGCGCAAATAGAAAGGCGCGAGTTATGATATAAAAATTTTTATTACTTTACAAGAATGGTCATCAATATTACAAATTGTTTCGAATCACTTTGGGCTTTTCTTCAGCAATGAAATTACAGACATTTCGAAAAGTAGTGTAACAAAATGAAGTTACTCACAGATTGACAAAAATGAAATTATTTTTAATCCGATAAAATTCATGATGAAATTAGATAAGGTTTTATTAATATTATACATTTGCAAATTAATGTGAACAAATTTTTATCGGTATCATTAAACTATCAGTCTAATATCTATTTGTTATCGCTTTGAATCGATCAAATATTTGAACTGAAACGTAGATCACACAGTAAAACAATTAAGAATATTCAAAATTAAATAAAAATCAATCCATAAAATTAATTTATAATGTAGTCATATATAAAACAAATTTTATTATAAATTATAGCGAATTTGATAATACGCATTAATGCATATAAAGCCGTTATATTGATTTAACTATTACACTGATTTAACTATTACGTAAAATAAGATGCAAGTATTCAAATTACATTTATTATTCGAATTATATGTATTTCGAATTATAAAACAGATTTTATTTAACAGCATAATAAAATGTATTGAGGATTTCATACTTTAATTCATTTTTATATTTATATTAAATCTATACTTTTACATCAATGTATGTACGATAGCTTTAATGTAACACATCGGAATTAAATGAAGTCCACTCTTCTGAATATGTCTGAAATCAATCTCAGAAATCAAATATTTATTTAAAAATCGTTCGATATCCAAAACTTAGACACTCATAATCGAAATCATAATTACAATTAATTCTGTGATTCGTAACCACTGACTGACTAGTTGTGTTCCATTTGATATAAATGCGGTATTCATACAGGGTGTTCATAAAATCTGACTCAGGCTCTACATCTCAGAAACGATTATAGATATGGAAAAATGTTTATACAAATTCATAGGATATTAAGCGAGACATGATAAAAATATGAACTTTATCTTGATTATCAATACAATGATAGACACATCAGATATTAATGGTTTAACATGTTGCTGACAAAAATTCAATATTCAATATATTCAATATATCAACTTGCGAATTTATAAAATTAATAATTATATGCAAAAATCTTCGATATGTTTTCGTTCTTATTATATAATTTTATTAGATGCTATCTCATTTTTGTTAATCTGTGAATAACTTTAATTTGATAGATTGCTGAACTATCTTCAAAATAAAGATAAAAACTATATAAAAATTCCCGAGATAACAAATTCAAAAATATAAACAAATGATAAATGAACATTGGGAATTGGCACAATAAACTGTACGTAATTCAGCTTTAAAAAGAGACTTTTCTTACATAATCAAATGGAAATAGAATAAGTTTCAAATACGTATGGATGTTTCTAGCCTTCTTCAAATGTCTTCTGCATAGTTCTATCGTAAGAGTTGCAAATAGCAACTCTTACGATAGAACTATGCAGATTTATTACAAGAAGAGAAATTTATAAGGTCGTAATCATTGTGCGACAAACAATCCTTCATTAGAGATCCAATCTCTAGTTACCAAGCTGGATGGTAAAATGACTGAAATCTTTCAGTTATAATAAATTAAATAGATTCGGTGAGAAAATTTTTTTTTAAAAACGGAAGGTTATCATATCCTACAATGATATAGTCGTGGATAGAATTCGCGTGAATTTTTGTCAAGATGTTGATATATAATATATAAGACATAGTCAACAATTTTAAGTTCCATGTCCGGAAATTTTTCGATAGTAGTGTATATAAATTAAATAGTTATAATGAGTAATTACAATAAATATATATTACAATAAATAATTATTATAATATATATAATAATTATAATAAATATAATTACAATTACAATCATTTATAAATATCACGATCAATTATAAATATAATTATATATTTTTTTCACATTGTATCATCTGAAAACTCATAGTATGACTCGGGAAAGTAAAAAGTAAAGTACAAATTGAAAACATATACATTATCCTGCTCTCAGAATTATTCATTGTAAAACAAAATTGTTGTTGATGTGGTTTGAGGCTGTTGAAATGCTATTATATAGTTCTCCGTATAGAAAAATTAAAAAGCTATAGAGAAGACTATTTAGAGATAAAATTATGATTCTAAAATTTCTAATTTTATATAATAGCATTCCAACAGCCTCGCATCAACAATAGCTTTGACTTAGTTAACAAATTAAAGAAACAATTTTTGTTTAATTTCTTTGCATGTGGTTTCCCTTTTTATTAATGTACCTACCGATCTAGTTGTAGAGCATTTCTTTGTGATCGAGCTTTATCTCAAATCAAATTAACATACCTGAAAATAAATTCCTGGAGGCTTGTCTTAAACTCAACTTTTTTTAAATTTGATTGGTCGCAAAATTTGGCACACCGATAATTATATAATTCTCCCATGTTCGCGGTTGATTTAGTCATACAAGATTTGGAAAGGAGGGTGCTGAAAACATTTAACTTTGAGATATCGTTTTATTACAGATACGTTGATAACATAGTTATGGCGATATCGTTGACGATGACTCAAACTGTGATGACCGTACTAGAACGATTCAACTCTTATCACCCAAAACCTACAATTCACGTTAGAAATAAGCAATAATAAAATTAACTTTTTTAGGTACTGCCATCATCAATTCGAAAAAATTATTTTCGATTGGTATCAAAAACCTACTTTCTCAGGGAGACATCTCCATTTCTTGTCTCAGCACCCTTTGAATTAAAAAAGAGGTACAATTATAGGCTTAGTAGATAAAGCTTTCCTCATTTCACATCCGATGTTCTATCAAAAAAATTTGGAATTCATCATTAATATTCTTTGGATAACGATTATTCACTGAAGTTTATTTTTGACACAATTAATAATAGAATTAAAAGCTTAATTATCAACAAAAAAAATTTCTATCATTAAAGACAATAATTCTTCATCAGAAACTGTTGCTAGAAAACTATGGTTTACCATACATCAATAATATTTCTGATAAATTTAAAATCATTACTAAAGATTTAGGCTCCAATCTTTTTTTTTTAGCATCAACAACCTTCAGAGGATAATCAAGCCCATAAGGAACCTCTTTTTAGGTCGTCTAAAAAGAATGTCTACTAAAATTTCTTGTAATAACTGTAATGCAACTTATGTTGAACAGACATGCAGACAATTAAAAATCAGAATCTCGAAACATAGATACAAGAATCATATCTGCAGAAACACATCTACACTTTCGGTAGATGTAATCGAACATAGGTTACAGCATGGTCACGATTTTAATTAGGAAGAAGTGGACATTTTAGATACTGAGCGCATCTATAATAAAGGATATCAGAGAAAATATACATCAAAAAACAAAGAATATTAATCAACAAATGGACACTGAATTTTTTGATCAAACTTATTGTACCTCTCCTCAATAATTTTTAATAGAGATATAACTTGCTAAACAAAAATATAGCTTACACATACTATAACTTACTATAACTCATCAGTTATTGTTTACAATAATTTATTCTCGTGACTTTAGTGAAGAAATTATACTTGCCAGTTGAATTTAACTTTCAGACTGAACAAATAGTTCCTCAATATCGGAATTCTAGTAGTTTGATAAAAATATAGAATGCTGTTTTTATATTCTTTTTTGTATTTATATTTTATAATTCACTGACTGACTATGTCTCATGTATATCAAAATCTTGATAAAAATTCACGCAAATTATGTCCATGATTACGTTCATTGAGATGATGAGTCTTCCGTTTAAAAAAAAAAAATTTTTCTCACCAAACCTATTTAACTCTAGTATTCATGAATTTAACGTACCTTATGTGATTTTTTTACATTGCTTTAACTTTTTCATAATATAATTTGAAGACTCGGCTTGAGGCTGGAAAAAAAACTTTAATTGTCCATAAATATGATAACCCTACAAGGGTTTTATTTTTTGCATTATTCTTGATGTGAAAATTCAAAGAGAGTACTGGGACCCACATGTGATTAGCTTATAAGTTTTCGATGTTCTGGATATTCCTTTATTTTTTATTAACTATATGTTTACTGAGTTTCGGATAATATAAAAGTAAATACACGAAAATGTAGAATTATATTTCAATATAATAAATAGTAGAAATTTTATAATTTCTGTCAATCTTGGGATATCGCTCGACCAGGACGGATTTATTGCTTTAGAGCGAGCGTGTTGCATCATCCTCTAAACTAAATCCTAATAAACTTAATTATACATACTATAATAATATTTATACATATACAATCTTTTATCTACTTATATTATTACTCTTTTATATTGTTCAAATAATAATAAAATTTTATTTATTAATTGTAAACTTAAAATATATAGATTCTTCAAAAATGTCGATTTTCGATAATTCAAATAATTATACTTTTTTGAGCAATTCATATCATATTATTTTTTTTGTTAGTTCAAAGAATCAATTAAAAAAAATCTTACGAGTTTTTGTTTGAACATTAAATTAAAAAATTTGAGAATTTTTTAATCCAAAGTAGTCATTTTTTGCAAATTTTTCCAATAAAATTTCTTTGAAGCATTATAATTAATTGAAAATTAAATATTTATTTGATCATATTTATCTATGTCTGACTTCATATTTATCTTTGTCTAACTTCGAGATATAAATTTCACACGTTTTGAGTTAAAAAATACGTATTTAGTCCAGAAGCGTAACAAAGTTGCAGGGTTTCACAAACCCTAGCTGTTAGCAAGAAAGTAATCAAAAATAACAATACTATACTAGGGTTAATTTATTATAACTGAAAAATTTCAATCATTTTACCATCCAGCTCGGTAATTGGTGAGATTGATTTTCTAACGGAGAATTGATTGCCGCACAATGATTACGACCTTATAAACTTCTCTTCTTGTAATAAATCTGCATAGTTTTATCGTAAGAGTTTCTATTTACTGAAGAAGGCTAGAACGTTAGCCGAAACATGTACACTATGCCAATTTCCAATTGCCCGTTTGTCATTTGTTTATCTTCAAAATTTCTGTAATTTTATTATTGAAAAAACTCCCAAGCGAGCCGAAACATACAATTTGATATATCGATAATATCATCTTTTTTGTAAAATAATAAAAATTTTTACGGTAATTATGCACAATAAGATCTTTTTCGACATTTTTCGGCTACAAGAATGTGGGTATAAAAAAAGTGATGAAAGAAGACAACATTAAAGAAAGAAAAGGTTAAAATGAGAAATTGCGTCATATAGATATCCCCGGATGTAGGACGACTTCCAGCTAATTGGCGTCACTCACTCTAGGCTGCTAATGTTGATAACAATCTTTGTTATGACTTAGATAGCGATAATTAATCGGCGAAGATCAAAAAATATAATCTATTTTTTTAATCATTTATTTCCAATATAGCAAGGACTATCTCAGTGCTATATTAGCACTAGTGGCTAATCTAAGCTATGCCAGGAGCAAATTTAAGGAACAGCATTTTTTGAAAAGAAATTCTAAAAGATAACCATTTTTTTTAGATACGAATGATTGAAAAATTTTCCATCAATTATTAGAAGTTTGTTCGCTTCACTACTTTTACCACAGGTTCTATTTACTCCAACAAGCACGTTGAGTAAAAAAAAACTGTATATATGAGATGAAAATAGAAGTAATAATATCATCGATGATGCAACACTTACCAACGCCAGCGCACTCAATGGATGTGCAATTCATGCTAATAAAAGACAATCCCTAATTCTTATTAAGCTAGATAGGCATCACATCTCTTTTTGACACTCGATTTTATCGATAGTTTCGTAAAATAGGTGAAGTAACTTACTTTCTATATTCTTTCTTTCGCAAAAATGAATATTGGTGTAAACATTGCACGAAAAAAGCTGGCTGACTTTTCTCAGTTCACTCTCTTGTTCTATGTTTTTTTATCAGCACATTTCGAGTGCGAAAATAAATAGAAGCCTTTTTTTTATTCTTCCGACTACATTGGTTGTTCAATGGGGACGGCAAATATTTCACTGTCTAAGGACGGTAAAAACTGTAATCCAGACCTGGATCTTTATTCTTGAAAATAAAACGTATACGAAAAACTAGAAAGCAACTATAGCATGTAACATATATTGTAATATTTCTCTAAATTTTCGTATAAATTTCTTTTTAAGAATAGAGATCCTGGACTCCAGGTCCCTCCTCCCCGCCTAGAGGCGTACGATTCCATGCGAAGTGAGATTTACTCTATCTCCCCTCTGCCTAGGGGCGCGCGAACTTCCACACGAAACGAGATCTACTCCATCTCCCCTCTGCCTAGGGGCGCGCGAACTTCCACACGAAACGAGGTCTACTCCATCTCCCCTCTCCCAGCCTAGAAAAGCATTACTTCACACGAAGCGAGATTACATCCCTCTGCTTAGAAAGTCGGACACTTCTAGACAGAGGAGATGGGGTGGACTCGTTTCGCGATGGAAAGTCGAACGCACGTAATAAATAAATCACTAGAAGCTACACTGGAAAAACAATTTAAAAAATAGGTAAATTATATATTTTTCGATCTCTCCCGATTGATTATTTCTATCTGAGTAGTAACAAAGATTGTTATCAACATTGCAACTGAAAAATATTAAAATTCAAAAAGGTTCTTTTTGCACATAATTATCATTTTTACATCAAACTTGCGTCTTTCTATCCGCGCTATACTTATATTATTATTAACTTTGATTTTTTTGTTATAATTCTCAGATTTTTTTACATAGGAATTGGAACATTTTTTGGAGGTGCTGAAAAAATTTACATCTTTTTTTTAGAATTCTTCATATATATATATATATATATACGTGAATTTTTAAAAATTTCTAAGATTTTATTCTATAAATTTTAAAGAAAACTTTTAAAATTTGAAAAGTTTAACCTTCTGAGGACCGGCATGTTTTAGATCCATTTTTTTATTTTAAGGACTAGAACTTTTTTGTCAATGTCATGGGATTAAATGACGAAAAAGGTAGCCATATTTTAGGAATTGTCGAATCCCTAAAGGGATCTCCAGTCCGGAAAAAAATGACATTTTTATCTTATTTTTTATTTTTTTTTTACTAAATATCATTAGATATTGTTAGAATAATTGTTAACATCATTGTAGAGTAAAAATTTCACAAATAACATATGTAAAAACATTTTTTTAGTGCAGTAAATTATGTCCATGCAATAAAATAAATTTCTTTACATAAAATATCATGCACAGTACGGTTGTCGAGCTGCAAACACTACAAATCCCAAAAAATTATATAAAATGGTTCAAATTCCCTAAAGGGGCTTTCGGTCCTCCAAAGATTAAGATATTTTTAAAGAAATCTTTATAAACGGCTTAACCAAATAATCATATGAAATATATCTCCAAACCAAATCCAATTTTGAGTATATTACATTGTTAATCTCGATAAAAAATTTTATATCAAATTTCAACTTGCTAAACTTATCTATGTAGTAATAATGGTAAAAAATCAATTTCAATTTGAAGATTATATGTTTCGCGGATTTTTTCCGTGTCCAGATTCATTCTTGGAATGCCAACATTTCGTGAATCCTTGCAGTCCACTTCATCAGGGCGAGAAGCAGTCTGATATTGAGTAAAATGGACATGGATTGGACATGGAAAAAACCCGCGGAACACATAATCTTTATATAGAAAACACCCGTAGAAACCTCAAAAATGTAATCAATTTCAATTTTTTATTTTTATTTTCCTATCGTGTCAATTAAAAAATCTAAAAAAATTTGATATACTTTTCAGTATATTATATTAAAAAAAAATTTTTTTAGATTTTTGATAAAAAATTTGAATTAAGGAGATTCGCTTGTTAGTCGAAAACTAATTTAGAAACTTAATTTAGAAAATTAATTTTTTAATATGATTTTTATATGATGATATTGGATCAGTGCAAAAGTTCTCGATTTATTATTCAAACTTCAAATAGCTGCTATTTTTGTAAAAAATAAAATAAAATCTAAATCTTACTCTATCTGATGAGAGAATTTAAGAATCTATTTTTTTAAATTGTGATAGTTTTGATAGAGTTATAAGCAAAGTCAAAATATTCATTTTATTTAATTTGCAACAACTCAGTAACAAAAAATCGTAGAAACATATAAAAAAAATGATTTTGTAGAAAAAGCTTCAAGCTTTTATAAAATTGAAAATTTTCTCAAATTTTTTTTAGGCATGCTACAGATCTACAAAGAAAATTTTTCATTTATTCAGTTCGTAGTTTTTTATATGTAGAAATTACAAAATTCACACAAAAATTACAAACTCACTAAATTCAAAAAATATAGTAAATTCGAAAATAGAGATTCCAAGCCCTTAAAAACTCTTTAAAATCCTTTCTTTAAATTTAAATTTCATTTATTTTTAACAAAATTGCAGTTGTTTAAATTGTGAATAATAAATCGGGCACGAATTTTTGCACTGATTCAATAAATAAAAATACTGTATACAAATAATCTCATAATTTGAGCAATATTGAGCATACAGTTTTCTTATACTGTTATTCTGAAATTGACCATTTTAAGCATATCGCCTTATAGAAAGCAGTCATTCCGAAGTAGATAATCACTGATTTAATACATACTCAGCCAAGACTTTGAAAAATTAACAGATGAAATATCAACAATTGTATAAAGAAGCAAAATCGAATAATGTATAAATATAATATATATAAATATAATATGTATAAATAATATATTAAATACATTTCTGGGGGGAAAATACAAGTAAAAAGTGATAAAAAATTAATTTTTAATTTTTGCTTCACGTCTACAAAAAATCTGAGTACATATTTCATTCATCATGGAATGATTAATTCGCCATAATTTTTTGAAGTATTCAGAAGTATTTTTGATAGTATTCAAATATTTTCAACAAAAAACATGCATTAAAAATTTTTTTCATTTTTTTAATTCAAATTTTTCGTCAAAAATCTAAAAAAAATTTTGTTAAATATAACA
>NW_017259564.1:481791-498430 GCF_001594045.1 Atta colombica
TTTGTTAAATATAACAAAAAAATGTGTCAAATATTTTTGGATTTTTTAATTCATACGATAGAAAAATAAAAAATTGACGTTTTTCATCATTATTACTAGGATAAGTTTAGCAGATTGAAATTTGATGTAAAATAATCTTTTATCGAGCTTAATAATGCGCCATACTTAAAATTGGATTTGGTTTGAAGGCATTTGAAGCATTATATGCTTATTCGATTAGGCCCTTTAAAATGACAAATTCTTAAAAATATTATAAAATAATATAAGAAATTTTTCAATATGTTTTCTCCACATTTTTTAAAATATAAATATTTCTTAAATATAAATATTTATAATAAATATAAATATATAAATATTTCTTAAATACAATAAGTTTTTTAAAAGAATGATGAATATGTACATGTTTTTCAAAATGCAGCTTACCTCTTTCTAATTGTTTGACTATATCCTTTTGAGTCAAATTGTGATAGTCGTTTACTTCGAAACCAAGATCTTTCAGGGTGGCTTTTAAATTTTCACAATCAACATTTGTACCACAACGAGGTTTAAGATGTGAGACAGTGAAAAATTCATGATTGAAGATAAGAGCTAAACCACGCTTGGAATGATTCATATTATAGTACACTTCATAACGCTGGGTGGGTGCCAATTGTATTACATTAGAAGAAGGAATTGCGCTGTTTCTGTAAAAAGAATTTCCTATTGTTCCACATGTTTTAAGTCAAAAAGAAATTAGAATCCAAAATCAAATTCAGAAAGTATATGCACGCACGCACGAACACACTCGTCAACAAAATTATCGCATAGGTAAATTTATATCAAACTTTCGCATAAATTCAAATAAATGTAACTCCATGAAAAATGATCACATTTAAAAGCTTTTTTTTATTTTCAATGATAAAGTCCGTATTTTATGAAGTTTTCATTCAATGAATTTTGAATCTATCCTACTTAGAATCTTTTCAAAAATAAGAATGTGTTTTTTTTTAAGAAATTTACATAGTTGATATTTGATGCATTCTACGGATAAAGTAAAGTTTGTTTATAAATGTCATGATAATCATCGTAAAATATGGACTTTTCTCTTTCAAATTAAAAAACATGAGTTTTATACATTTTTTTTCGAGGAGATACAGTGAATCACTTACCTATGCATTTTATTCAATTATCGCCAGCATTACCCAATGTGCACTATGGGGAGATTATATGATCTTACATGATTTATACGCGCGCTTTGTGTGTGTGTGTGTGTGTGTGTGTGTGTGTGTGTGTGTGTGGAGTGGAGATATGTGGGGATTACTTATTCTTTAAAATTGTATATTTCCGCTTCATCTTCGAATTTCTTGTAAACGTGCATGCATATTGATGCAAACTCTAATTGAAGTCTGAGGAATTTCTCAATTATATTTGATGTTGCTTCAAGTTACTGCAGATTTGTTGACTGTTCCTCTAATCTTCGTAGTCTTCTTCCCATCTTATACATGTTTAATAAGATTCAAATCCGCGCTTATTGGTGGACGTAGTAGCATCTCAACCCTTTTATCCTGATAAAACAACGCTTGTCCACATACCGCCAGAATTGCAAACTTAACTTCCTCGAAGAAAACATCATCTAGTTGCTATCACATCCATTAATGAGCGCGAATTTGAATCCCATGTATGAGATAAGACGAAAATTAGAGGAACCACCAACAAATGTGCAGCAACTGAAAGCAGCATCACATCGAATATGGTGGAAAATTCCTCAGGTTTCAATTAGAGTTTGCATCAATATGCGTGCACATTTACAACAGGTTATTCGAAGATGAGGCGGAAATATACAATTTTAAAAGAACAAATATATCTCTCACACGCACGCGCAAAATCGGATCATCTCCCCGTAGTGCGCTCGGGTGCTAATGTTGGCGGTAATTGAATAAAATGCATAGGTAAATTTGATACACCGTATCGCCTTGAAAAAAAATCGTACAAAGCTTAATTTTTCTTTATTTATAAGAGAAAAATCCATACTTTACGATGATTATCATAACATTTATGAAACAAATTTACTTCATCCTGTAGAGTGCGTAAAAAAAAAAAAAAAAAAAAAAAAAAAAAAAAAAAAAAAAAAAAAAAAAAAAACAACTTATTTTTGAAAAGATGCCAGGTAAGGATAGATTCAAAATCCCTTGAAAACTTCGTAAAGTACAGACACCTTTGAGATGAAAAAAAAAATTAATGCGATTATTTTTATGTTTATTTTGATATTTTACCTAAGTTACGATAATTTTGTTGACGAGTGTATATACAGAGTATATCCTAAAATAATCGCCAAATCAATTCTTTTTTATAACCTTTGTGTCATACATTTTTTAAAAACATGTTTTGTTAAATTTTAGCATATTAAATTGTTAATTTTAAGCATTGTTAAATTTTATAGCATATTCGACTAAAGCGAGTTTGGACCAATCCGAGTTAGATTAATGAGATTGTACTCTCTTATTGATAGAACATCGAATAGTAGAATATATCATCTAAACCAAATCAATGTAAATCAATCCGCTCGAAAATGCTATTAGTATATAAATTTTTGAGAGGTTGCTCATTATAAATTGAAATTTAAAAAATTAAAATGGATTCAATATGACCAAATGTATGTTTTTAACATTAAAAAACAAATTTTTAATGTTACGGCCAAACATTAAAAAAATTTGACTATAGCTTAAATATAACTGAAATTTTATATGTAAAAACCATGTTTTTAAATTTCTGAATAGTTCTTAGATTTCTAAATTAAAAAATTTTGTAACATTAAAAAACAAATTTTTAATGTTACGGCCAAACATTAAAAAAATTTGACTTTAGCTTAAATATAACTGAAATTTTATATGTAAAAATCATGTTTTTACATTTCTGGATACTTCTTATTTCTACCGAACATGTATAATTTTTCTCGTAAATCTCCGGAAACATGAAATAGTGCTGTAGAGGAAGGAAAAATCTAAGAAAAAACCCAGGAAAAAAAGAGACGAGAACAAAAAAATATTTTTTTCCACATCTTAAGGGAAGGAGCCTGTAAACGAAGATTGCTTTATTTGATGCTGCAAAAAGCATTGCAAACATTACTTTGTTCAATATTGCATTGCTTTTTTTACATTATATCTACAATATACAGAGAGTGTTTCAAAATTCGCGCTCGCGAAATACAAAATGTGATACTTAATGCTAAAGCAAACAATTTTTTCCTTTAACAAAATTACGTCCGATAAATAATTTTTGCGTTTACTCGTATAACTTCAACCTGTTCTCTTGTAAAAACTACTTGTCAAAGGATTGAAATTTACAGGGGTACAATGGAATATTATAAAATCTATCATTATATAAACCTCAAAAACACCCACTTTAACATTCCCGAAGGAAGGGGGAAAAAAGGGGCCTAAAAATCTTAAATGACATGTGGGGTCAAGTGATGAAGGCTCGTTTGAAAGGACTTTTCAAGATGAGACCAACGTGGACTGACCGAGATTTCTATGATTTTTTTTTTCGCAGAGTTATGATCATTTGAACATTGTTATTCAGATGTATGGAGCCAAAATGAGCGCGCGCGCGCACGCACGCACGCACACGCACGCACACACACACACACACAAGAGATGTAACTCTTTCCTATATCTCGAATCATTCAGAAATTGTTCAGGTGGCCCGGGACTTTTGGCGAGCACTGTATGCACAATTATAAAAGTATATTAAAAATATACACGGTATTAAAAAAAAAATCATTTAGCATTATATGATATAATTCATTAAGATTTTTTTACTCATTGTCAGTATGATGTATAGGTATAACTATACACCATAGTGTGCCCCTATTAGTGTGCTTTTGTATTTCGATAAATCGTAAAGAAAACTAGCAGAAAAAAATAAGAAAAAATATTTTTTTTGTTAAATTAAATTATTAATGCATACGATACCGAAGATAATATTTTATTTTTTGAGTATTTAACTATTTTAAATATTTTTCGAAAAATATAAAGAATTTATATGGATTCAGAAATACGTATCGCAAGATTTTAAGATTGTTCCTATTAATGTGCCCTGTATTGAAAAATTCAAAAACTGGACTAAAATCGAACCGAAAAACATTTTCGATTCGATTATCAGTCCATTAGTTTATATAATGAATCTGATTATTGGTTTCAATTACGGTCTGGTCCGAGTCACTATCCACAATAGAAACTATAATTTGTGCCGCCAAAATATGAAGTTTTACATTTCGCGCTCCTACCATTCCTTCAAAAACTACCCCCGATCCTTATTAGATTTAAAAGTTATACTCTTCGCCACGACCAGTCGCTACTTCCACAACAGAAGCGATATAATTTGTGCCATCAAAATATGAAGTTTCAGATTTGTGCTTTCGTCGTTCGTCCTGCCGAAATCGTTATGGAGTATAAGAATCGACTGAATACCGGCCAACAACATTGCTAACAACTTTGAAATAAATGTAAAATAAGAGAAGTATTGTGTATGAATGTGATAAAGTAAATGATGTATGGGAAGCTGTGATATATTGTAGATAATGTAGAAGATCTGTGAAGAATGCTGAAACTATGAACTATGAAAGAAACTATGAACTACGACAAGATGGGAACAAAGAATTAAGAAAGGAAAGGAAGAAAAGAAGGAAGATATGAGAATGAAAGTAATTAGGATAAGGAATAAAAAATAAGAGAATGGAAAGAAAAGAGGGTGTAAAAAGTAGACAGAAAAACAGATGTTTAGATTTAATTATAACTGTATATGATACAAGAATGAATTGATAAGTGAGATAGAATTTTCTTTTGTAAATCAAATCTGCTTCTTGGCTTTCAATATACTGAAGTAAATATATTCTGTTCTATTATACAATGTCTAAAGGATGTCTTATTAATGACTTTAAATGTTTAATGTCTTTAAGGTAGTTATACTCCAACTATGCGAATCAACGATAGATTCAAACATGTTGTCTTTAAATTTCAAATATAACGTTATGTAAAAATAAAACGAAGTATTTTATTAGGTGTACAACTTTGCTTCCGCCGTTTTTTTCCGAAATTCGAGGCTTTATTGTAAAAAACTGGTTATACATTTATGATTCAAAATATTGTCCATCGCTGGCCACTACTTTCTCCCATCTTTCGGGTAGCGTACGAATCCCGCGTCGAAAAAACTGATCATCTTTTGAGGCTATCCACGAATCGATCCAATTTTTTACTTCTTCATAAGACCGGAAGTGCTGGTCAGCCAGGCCGTGTGCCATTGATCGAAACAAGTGATAGTCAGAGGGAGCAACGTCTGGAGAATACGGCGGGTGGGGTAGGACTTCCCATTTCAACGTTTCCAAGTATGTCTTGACCACTTTCGCAACATGGGATCGAGCATTGTCATGCTGCAAAATCACTTTATCGTGTCTCTTTGTATTGCGGCCATTTGTCTTTCAATGTTCGGCTCAAACGCATCAATTGCGTTCGATATCGATCGCCTGTGATTGTTTCAGTCGGTTTTAACAGTTCATAATACACTACGCTGAGCTGATCCCATCAAATACAGAGCATGACCTTGGACGTCAAAATCACCATTCTTGAAGCGTTGAAACCACTCACGACACGTTCTTTCACTAATAGCGGCCTCACCATAAGTATTTGAGAGCATTCGATGAGCCTCAGCCGCAGATTTCTTCATATTGAAGCAAAAAATTAAAACCTCCCGCAAATGACGAGAATTTGGCTCGTAAACTGACATTTTCAATCGAGAATAACTTTATGCAGACACAAATCGACTAATGTTTCTATGGGGTTATGTTGACAGATGCCCAAGTTTATTGTATGACGTCTATGATCTATTTATTTCGATCACCACTTACCGCTAAAGCCATCTATAGGAAAACGGCGGAAGCAAAGTTGTACACCTAATATATACTTACAATATTAAATCATAATAAAATAATTTAAGGAAAAAAGGAAATCTCCGTATCATATAGTAAATAAGAGGAATTAGATAAATAAGAGGAATTAGATCGCGGCAACGTCGCATTTTTACGCAGATGAATATACGTGTAGGCATAAGTTATCTGTCAAAATATTTGTACGAAAGAAAAAATGTCCTAACAATTATAAAGGAAAAATAATTAAAAGTACATTTTTAGAAAAAAAAAGTGTAAAATGGCTCTCATGAAGAAATGACAAGAATGCGAAAGACTTCCTTATCGATTCTCGAAAGTGCGATATTGCCATATCTAATAGATGTTCTCAAGTCTCAGTTCTCAAGAAAATATAAATGTATAAAATCAAGATTTTTTTATTGACTCAAAATATTTATATGCGATGTTGTTACATGAGTTTTCTCACGAATTTAACTATTTGAGACTTGTTTTTCATTAAATTTTTAAATGTGATTTCGAGGCTATATGAAAATTCGAGTCGCATCACACAGCAAAAATAGCTACGCTATAATAGTAGATGTAGAAAAATCTGCGATGTTTGATCAATTATCAAAAATGAGACAATAATTTGAACTCATTTTTTATAGGCATATGTATTAATATCTAAATTACAATACTTGCTATGGTAAACATTTTTTTCAAAATTTCTCTATAATTTTATAACTTTCTCATATTTTTTTATACGAATTGGAGTATCTACATCTTTTCTCAGAATTTTTCATATATGTTAATTATGAAATATCGTAAGATTTTTAAGATTTTTTTTGTAAGTATAATTTCTGATGAAATGTTGCAAAGTCTAAAAATTTTGAAAATACTTTTTAAAAATTATGGAATGAGAAATTTCAGAATAGTTCAGATTCACTTGTATGAGAAGTTCTGAGAGAAGACTGTAAACTTTCCGAATTTTTCTGAATATTTTTGAAAAATGTTCCACTTCGTATAAAAATTATGAGAAAAATTTTCACCAGAATGAGACGAAAATTTCAAGACATTCTTGAATAATGCATTTTGGGATATAACTACCATAAAGGCCAATCTACATCTATCGTAACATTGCGATTGTAAGCGGTTGTTTTTCTAAGAAATAAAACTACCATAAACATTCTCTACATAAGATCGTAACGCAACTAATAATGAAATAGAATGTTAGAGCTGAATAACGTCGTATTGCTTTTTTATCATGGAAAATAATGAATCTGAAAAAAACATTATCGAAAGTGATGAACCGGTCTATCAATCGACCTCGCAATTCGCGGAATTCACTTAACCTCATTCTTATTGACTATTGTATCGCAAGACAAGCGTAATCATAAGAATTGAAGTTAAATCAATTATTGTGACGAACTTACGATAGCTATGATAGCTATTACGATGAGCGTTACGATCATCATAAGGAGCTTACGATAGATATAGATGGTAACATGTTTTATGTTCTAATATTGGATATGGATCTTGTTATGTTACATAAACCAATTACGAAATGTTTAGAAAAACTGCTACATGATATCTCATATTAGACACTATATGAGACACTATTCAGCGAAAGATTAATTTGAAACAGGTTAAGAATTGTACATATTTACAAATCGATGGAAGTTAACCCATCCATTCAATGCGATTTGACAACTCCTTTCGAGCAGTCTCCTAATAAATGATACTGGCTGCATTCGGAAAACGTCGCTCGAAATTAAAATTAAATATTAAACAAGGACAGATAATAAATCGGAGGCATCTGAGCGATGTTTCCAGATATGGCCACTGCATATCAAACAATTTGATCTATATCTCTCATCTATATCTCTCATACACGATACGTGTATATCAGTTCCAATATTTTTCTTTGTTACAATACTAATATCGAGTCCAATTAGATACATATATATATGTATGTATCCCACATAATACAGTTAAATATTGTTAAATTTTGAAATGTAAATAATTACAATGCTTTGTATAGATATTTACGACGATGGTTTACATTGTATGGCGAATTATGTGATACGCATGCTTCGAGCCACAAGTAGACGCGATTCGAGTACGACTCATATCAATTCGTATATACATACCTGCCAAATGATCCGAACGCATCCCCAACATCATCAATTTGCACGCCGTTATTCATGCTGTTGTTGTCAGTAGAACACATATCGTGAATTTTGTATCTTATTATCAAGAGAAAGAGTCTAGTTCTCACTGCGCAATTTTTGCGATCGCTTCGTTTAGTTTCGTCTACAAAGAATGTATCGTGACAATCATAGACATGCACTTCAATAATACTGATGCCGATTACTGAAACGTATAGAACTTGGACTTCGAAATCCAGGACGCGTTTTTCTGCGCATGCTCAGCGAGCCAGTAGTGGTGCATTGGATGTATCCAGAAGCACGATCGCTTACTGAGCTCAGTGAGCTCTTGCATCTGATTGGTATATTCCATTAGATCTAAAAATATAGACCAAATAGATACAAAAGCTCACTAAGTGCTCAATAAGCTCTTTCATCTGATTGAATGGAATATGATCTCATATTCCAATAGATCCGAAAATATAAACCAACAGGTGCAAGAGCTCGTTAAGCACTGAATAAGTGATTATAGTACTCGTATTCACAGGAGACGGTCAACGCGATGCTACAAATGCTTTAAAGCAATTTTTGATTAGAATTTGATTTAAATTTGTAAAATTCTTTTTTCTAATCAACCAAACGCTTCAAAGCATTTGTAGTGAGACTTTGACCGCAGCCATAGTCAGGCCTTATATTTAAGATTTCCATAAATTTATTTTTAGATACTCTATAAATTATTTCATTGGCTGCTGCATCTAAAGAAAAATTTAAAGAAGCCTTAAGTATAAGGTCTAACTATGAATACGGGCATAAATGTACCCAGGTTATGTTCAGATTCCCACTCGAATGCCACCCAAGTATCATTCTATCCTTGTTACTTATCAAACGTAAACAAGGATAACGTGACACTCGGAGAACACCCGGGAATCTGAACACGAGCTAATAGGTTCAAAAGTACGATTGTTCACTGAATGTTCAGTGAGCGCTGGCCACTGAATTATATATATATATATATATATATTAAAACAAGCATCGAGGAAAATTCGTGGTCACAATTGATCAGCCGCCATTTTAGTTGGGATGATATTTGAGCGAATCAGAAGCGTTCGCGCGCGCGCGCGCTGCGATCGATGTATCGATCGATGTACTATCGATATATGAAAATCTATATAATATGAATGGTATATGTAAATAAAAATAATGTTACTTTAATTTTATTAGTATATTCAATAAAATAACATTAATAACACTTTTCCTACATATCCTACATCGTTAACACATGTGCAGGAATTGATACATTTAATATAAAAATTCTTACCTATGAAATGCCCTTTTTACTTCTCTGCTTACACTTACAGTATTGGGAGTACAAATAAGTTTCCGCCGTTTTTTATCAAAAATTTTTTATCAAAAATTGGGTTCCATATGAACTGAAGCCGAGAAACGTTGAATATCGATTTTTCACATGTGAAATGCTGCTCGCCAACCATAAACGAAAGGTTTTATTCAAAGTAGTGGCCATCGCTAGCCACTACTTTTTCCCATCTTTCTGGTAGCATGTGGATACCGCGTCGGAAGAACGCTTCATCTTTTGAGGCTATCTAATTATCGCTACAATTTTTGGTATCTTCATATGATGTAAAATGCTGCTCAGACAGGCCATGCGTCATCGATCGGAACAAATGATAGTCGGAAGGAACAATGTCTGGAGAATACGGCGGGTGAGGTAGAACTTCCCATTTGAGTGTTTCAAGTAGGTTTTGACCGGCGCCGCAACATGTGATCGAGCATTATCATACAGGAGAATAATATTGTCATGCCTGGAGTAGTAGTGGGCGCGTTTTTCTTTGAGTGTTCGGCTCAATCAATTGTGTTCGGTAGAGAGCCCCAGTAATAGTCTCGTTCGGTTTGAGCAACTTATAATACACGACAAGCTGATCCCACCAAATACACAACATGAGTTTTTTATCATGAATATTCGACTTGGCTGTCGATGTTGAAGCATGGCCAGGTGATCCCCATGATTTCCTCTTCTTTGAATTATCGTAGTGAATCCATTTTTCATCATCAGTGACTATACGATGCAAAAAACCCTTTCGTTTCTGCCTGGCAAACAGCATTCCACATGTGAAAAATCGGCGTTCAACGTTTCTCGGCTTCATATGGAACCCAATTTCCTTGCTTTTGAATCATTCCCAATGATTTCAATCGATATGAAATTGTTTGTTGAGTCACTTCTGTAAATGCAAGTTCTTTTTGCGTTTGGCATGAATCTTCATCCAATAATGCTTCCAATTCCGCGTCTTCGTACACTTTCGGCCTTTCGCTACGTTCTTTGTCTTCGACGTCAAATTCACCGTTCTTAAACTTTTGAAACCACTCACGACAACTTCTCTCACTTAAGGCAGCATCATCTTCTACAAGCAATCTATGAGCCTCAGCTGCAGATTTCTTCAAATTAAAGAAGTAAATCAAAAGTTCCCGCAAATGACGCTTATTCGGCTCAAAACTCACATTTTCGTACAAAAAAAAATATATGATGTTGATACAAAATCGCTAATATTTCAAGATTATGATGTTGCCGGATGTCCAATCTTACGATATGTCGTTTTACATCAAACAATTTTAATATAGTTTATTAGTGGCGTCGTCTTTTGCAAAACGGTGGAAACTTATTTGTACTCCCAATATATACAGTAGCGCAACTCTCCTGATTTTAATTGGCCAAAATAGAGTGCGCATGCGTGAAATAAATAAATTGCCTCATCTCTTTTTTTCCTTTTTTTATTGCTCTCTCTCTCTCCTCTCTCTCTTTCTCTCTCTATTTAAGAAAGCGTTTCAATATTCTACTTAAATATTTGTCTTTCAAGCATACATGGTTCAGAGTAAAAATTTAGAGAGAAGTATATTGTCCATGAAATGTGTGAGAAATCTCAAGAGATTGATCGAATTTTTAAAAAAGTAATAAAGTGAAAACGTGAATAAAAAGTAACATAAAAATCCGAGCAAGAAAGATTTCTTTTTATTTATTGTATTTTAAACTTATTTTTTAGATATATATGTATATAAATTTCTTTTATATCAGTTTTCTCATAATATTTTCATAATTATATAATTACATAATATTTCTTTATACAAATATACATTTTAATTTAATATTTTTCCATATTTTTTTTATTTCTCTATATATTAGGTGTACAACTTTGCTTCCGCCGTTTTTTTCCGAAATTCGAGGCTTTATTGTAAAAAATTGGTTATACATTTATTCAAAGTATTGTCCAAGTATTGGCCACTACTTTCTCCCATCTTTCGGGTAGCGTACGAATCCCGCGTCGAAAAAACTGATCATCTTTTGAGGCTATCCACGAATCGATCCAATTTTTTACTTCTTCATAAGACCGGAAGTGCTGGTCAGCCAGGCCGTGTGCCATTGATCGAAACAAGTGATAGTCAGAGGGAGCAACGTCTGGAGAATACGGCGGGTGGGGTAGGACTTCCCATTTCAACGTTTCCAAGTATGTCTTGACCACTTTCGCAACATGGGGTCGAGCATTGTCATGCTGCAAAATCAC
This sequence comes from Atta colombica, assembly GCF_001594045.1. Classification (NCBI taxonomy): domain Eukaryota; kingdom Metazoa; phylum Arthropoda; class Insecta; order Hymenoptera; family Formicidae; genus Atta; species Atta colombica. Next base: position 493,389 of record NW_017259564.1, read on the forward strand.
TTTATCGTGTCTCTCGTTGTATTGCGGCCGTTTGTCTTTCAATGTTCGGCTCAAACGCATCAATTGCGTTCGATACCGATCGCCTGTGATTGTTTCAGTCGGTTTTAACAGCTCATAATACACTACGCCGAGCTGATCCCATCAAATACAGAGCATGACCTTGGACGTCAAAATCACTGTTCTTGAAGCGTTGAAACCACTCACGACACGTTCTTTCACTAATAGCGGCCTCACCATAAGTATTTGAGAGCATTCGATGAGCCTCAGCCGCAGATTTCTTCATATTGAAGCAAAAAATTAAAACCTCCCGCAAATGACGAGAATTTGGCTCGTAAACTGACATTTTCAATCGAGAATAACTTTATGATGCAGACACAAATCGACTAATGTTTCTATGGGGTTATGTTGATAGATGCCCAACTTTATTGTATGACGTCTATGATCTATTTATTTCGACCACCACTTACCGCTAAAGCCATCTATAGGAAAACGGCGGAAGCAAAGTTGTACACCTAATATTTATAATTTATTTTTATTAATTTTCATAAAGTTTAAATTATTTCATTGCAATATTAGATTTATTCGCGTCGCATGCTTTAATATGCTCCAATATGTTCTTATAATAGCACTTATTCTTTTCAACAATTCGTCGGATTGTGATGCGAATTAATCTAGTGAGTTTTGACAGAGAAATTTTGACAGAGTCAAAAAAAAATGAAAAGAGAAAGAAGTTTAGGCAACAATCATGGCAACGCTAACTTACTTATTTCACGCATGAGCACTTCATTTTGGCCTACACTAAAATCAAACCGACAGAGTTACACTACTGTATATACTATGCTCAGGCACGCAGCACACAGCTTTATGTTGATGCTTTGCACATTTTACAGTCATGCGATTTTATAATTTTTCAAAGTAATCTTTCAAATATACACACATGATGATCTTGCTGACACGCGTTTCATTAAAGAACACTACACGTAAGTGCACCTGAAAACTTTTAATTCGCTATTATATTGATGAAATTAAAATGGCACTGATTAATTGTTACGATTTTCTATGCTTTACAATGGAGATGCCCATTCCAATACAGGGTACGTTACCAAAATCCGGACAAATCGAACAATTTCTTTAAACAAAATATTTTTAAAATTAAATACAAAAAATCCTTTTACATGGCACTTGAAGGATCTCTGTAAAACACAATTATTCGATATAGTCTCCCCATTAACTTGAATAACAGCCTCTATTCTCGATCTGAAGCATTCGCACGCACGCTGTTCATGCCGACGAATGCTGCTTCAATAACGGTCCTTAGTGACATCACATTGGAAAGCTGAGACTTGTTTGTGACCTTTTCAATTACGCTCCATACGTAATAGTCCAAGGAATTAAATCTGGGCTACTGGGAGGCCAGAATTTTTTGGACCAAAACATCGACGTTGTCTGAGAGCCAAGTTTGAATTGAATAATTCGTATAAGCCGGTGCACCGTCCTGTTGAAAAACGTATTCCGGATGCTACAGTTTCTATCTACGGCTTTACTATACCCATCAGAATGCGCAATGATTGCCCTGGATTATCCGAAATCAGCGCTCGAGGCCTTTCAACGACTGCAGTGCGTTCTTTCGAGTGAACTCTTCCTCGCTAGCATATTGAAACCTTCGTTAGACTGTTCTAAAGCCATATATTTTATCACGTCATAAATGGTTAATCTCGGGTATTCAAAGAACCGAATTATTTCCATTGCTGAGCACTCAACGCGAAGGCCTTCGATGATCGCGACTCTTCGATTATACTTCATACTTGGTTTCAATATTGCAGCTATTTTGAGAATATAGGAACAGGGAACAGAGAACAGAAAAAAAGGCTCTGCACAATAAAAGGAATAGGGAACAGAGAATAAAAATTTCAACCTATCAGAAATCATGTATTGTGGAATACACAGTTTCTGATAGATTGAAATTCTTATTCTCTGTTCTCTGTTCCTTGTTTCTTTTGTGCAGAGCCCCTAACGGTTTATTAGAAGCATCAGACTTTCTCGGACGCCAACAACAATCTCTGGCGAAGGCACAATAGCGGAAAATTTAAAGTGAAATTTATCCGGATTTTGGTAACGCACTGTATATAATTCAATGACACTGAATTTGCATAGAGTCCCTTTAATAAAAGTTAAGTGAGAAATGCTGATCACGTGATTGATCAAATTTCGAATCTCTTTAAACGCCGCCATTTGCGGATACTTTCGATGTAAATCTGTGAATTGGTGTCAGCAACTGTTTCATGATGTAGAAGGCGCGAATGCGAAATCAGACTTGACTCCTGCACACAGAACGCGGCAACACTTGCCGCGCAGTGGAAGTAATATTATATCATTTCTAGAAATTTTGCATGATAAAGCCTACTTAAGAATATAGAATTATTGGTTAGTGCGATAACTTCCGCCTGCTTAAGATCCTTATTAGATATAGATATGCTTCTTCTTCTGAAATTGACAACAGATACTCGGAAGGATTCTTCCTTTTATCTGATTAATTTAGTGTAAACTATTAATTTTTTTTTAGTTTCTACATTGTTCACTTCGGCCTAGCGGCAAGCTATCATGGAGATTGCAATTGAGATTGCGTTCTGTTATTCACTACGAAAAAAATTTACGTTACAAATACTTTACAAAATCTTAAAAATTTTAATTATAGGAAAAAGTTTGGTTGGTGATTGAAAATAGAATCTCCTACATTAATTTAACTTCGATAAATATATGTTTAAATGCTACCAACACTACGCTAGGATCGTTTATGGAACTTGCTAATGCTATTGCACTATTGGCTCCTAAGAACAGCATTAGTAGTGTTTGCGTCCATAGCGCGAATAGTATCTCCCCGAGAACGCATCCATAATGTCCTAGTTTCCACCGAGGGTTTAAACCAGATCAGAATGTTAGAACCAACTACAGTCGAGTATTTTCCTGCAGTCCAATGACAAGGGAATGCTCGACTGTAGTGTTGATTGATTCTTACATTCTGATCCAGTTTAAATCTTCGGTGGAAACATTATCCATATAATACGATTGATTACATACTTCTTCATTAATATGACACAGTAACAGAATGTTAATGATAATTACAACAAATATGAATGTAGATATTAATCAGTAGCCTACGATTTCGTTTCTTTTCTTTCTCTTATATCTCATTGAGCAGTAAACGCAGAAGCGGTTTCATTAAGTTTCAGCAAATCATAAGATTGTTTTACGACTATGTTAAAAATATTTTACTACTAAAGAAGTTCTAATGTTTATCAGTTTGTTATATACATTATTATATTTGCATTAAAATATTATTTTTATTATTACAAGTATTGTAATAACATTAAAATGATTTTATTAAAGTATGATTTCCGCGTGTTCCGCTTCTATTTATTAATGAGACATAAAGGATTTATGCTCGTATCATAGTCAGATCTTATATTTAAAGCTTCCTTAAATTTATCTTCAGATATTCTATGAATTATTTCATTAGCTATTTAGCACCTAAAGATAAATTTAAGCCTAAACTTAAGCCTAAGTACAAGGTTATGGTCAATATTCTGACTATGATCAACGCCATGCTACAAATGTTTTGAAGTTTTTTAATTTAAATAATTGGTCAGTTTATAAAATTCTTTCTTCTAATTGGTCCATCAAATGCTTCAAAGCATTTGTGACTTTGATCACTGCTATGAATATGGGTATTAGAAAAAGCGTAAGAAAGAAAACGGAATGGCTGTGATTCGTCGTGTTGATTCCGCATGTTCCGTCAATTTTCGCTCTATGGGACGGCACCCTCTCGCTGCGTTCGGAAACACTCACTGGTGTGCTACTAAACACCCAGCCATTCGGAAATATTCACAATAATATGTGTACTCGATGTGCACTAGTGTGAGATCGTTCGGAAACATCGAGAGAGTTACACCAAGTGCTATTAAATCCCATGCGAAAAGCAAGGGGAGTCGGTGTGAGTCGGTGTATTATGGTCGCAACACAGATTTCCATAACGCATAAGGGAATCGACCAATCGAAATTCGAAATTTGGAAGGAAAGACTTATATCCTTTTTTTTTATAATTATATATCGCCGTTGTTCTTCTTTACAATCATTCCACCGCCTTTCTTCACCGGTGAGTTGTTTAGCTCGAGGTTAAATGTGTGTAGGGTTAAACGTGAGTGGTGAAGTGGAATTGAGATGACACACACGTCACACGGAAGTCGTTCGGGAACACTCATCACTCAAAAGCACATGATATCTTCACTATTTCTCCACTGAATCACAGTGTACAGTAGCGCAACTCTCTGTCGGCACGTTTGATGTTAGTGAAGCCAAAATCGCGCGCATGCGCAAGTTAAGACATTACATACGGTAATGCCATCTAGACTTCTCTCTCATTTACTCTCTTAGAGTCTTAGTGTCGCACATATCTTCCGTAACAGTAACCATAAGATATACCGTAAGAATAAGCCAATCACAGAGAATTCTTAATTCTGATTGACTGATTCTTGCGTTATGTCTTATGTTACTGTTACAAAAGATGTGTGCGATAGCCCTTACTCTTTTATTCTGTCCGAATCATAGATCTTGTTTATAGTCCAAATAATATCTTTTTAAAGCGATTACAATGAGATTTGAAGACATTAAAAATTAAATCATAAAAAATTAACAAATCATAGTGGATTGTTGTCCTGACGATACGCCTTAAAATTTCATCATAAATGAAATCGCTGATTAATTTATTGAAACATTAAAGATATTTGATTATAAAAAAGTATAAAATTAAATTATATATATATATATAATTTATATGTATATACATTTATGTGTGTGTGTGTTTGTGTGTGTATGTGTCATGTGTGTATGCATATTTGTATATAAAGGGAGAATACAAATTTATGATAACAGAAAATGATGAGCTTTATTTTAATATGATAAAAAGTTTATGTATCTACGCATTTTTTTATTTTTTAAGTTGCTTTTATTAGATCATATTGTATCATACTCAATCTATGGTCTAG
>NW_017259564.1:498511-509467 GCF_001594045.1 Atta colombica
GAAATTGACAGTCATAAAAATATAATTATAAAATTACCTTATTTTAGATAATGTCAAATCTTTCTCAAATTTTGTGAGTGGCATCTGGATGAAGAAGAATTCTTCTCTTAATTTTAAACCATTTCTCTTCAAAATGTAGAGAGCATAATTGACAATTTCTAGAAGAATATTCAGGACCTATTTCTCCTAAATCCAGTCTCCCACTTCTTCGTATCTAATCATCTATTAAAATAATTTATTAATGTAAAAAAATATTAAACACGTATTTATACATAATTACAAATAATATTGAAAAATTGAAAATATTTTTATATATACATATATATATGTGGTATACCTATCATATTCTTTAGGAAATTTAAATACATGTCTTTCTTCTAATTCTAAAAATTTCCAGGACATTCATTTATTGAACAATTTAATTTCTATTTTTAATTTTTTTTCCACTCACTTTCGTGATATGCAATCTTCTTTTTATATCTGAAACAGAGCTAAGATCAAAGTGTTTTCTGTAAAAGAATTGAAAATCTGTACTATATATATGTACAGATCTACTAATTCTCTTTAAGAATAACTGTCACTTTTTTATTCTTTTTACTTGACTTCACTTTATTTCACTTCACTGTACTTCACTTTACAATAATCCACTTCACTTTACTTTTTTTTACTTCACTATCTAAAATTTTTTATTTCAATATCTAAAACAATTTGCAAAACATCATCGATATAAAAACATACGAACTTAATACTGTCGTTGCCGCCAATTCACAACACTTCAACGATTAAGAGAAAGACCGAAAACACAAAGAATAAGTGAGAGAAAAGTTTAGATGGCGTTACCGTATGTAATGTCTCAACTTGCGCATGCGTGCTATGATTTTGGCTTCACATAATGAATAGAGTTGCGCTACTGCATACTGACTGAACTTCACTGAAGTCACCGAAACACAACAATAAGTGATGTTTCCGAACGTAGCCCAAGTCACTAGCATCGAAGTTAATACCACGTGATCATTCCACAGGCGCCACATCTAACAGCTGCTTTTCAGCGTCTCATGAAATGACACCTTTAGCAGTCATTATTCCACTCGTCATCAAATACTAGTCCTCGACTGTGATATTACGAAAGGTTTCTCAAAAAATATTGAATACAAAAATGTACAAAAATACCATATGATATACGCATCTACATATCAATTTTCTTAGGATATACGATATTTTTCGAGAATAAGGTAATATCTCAGAATTGCTCAGAATATGTGTACATACTTGTACAAATACATATACAAATGTATGAATACGTACACATGGCGTCACAAAAGCCTTAAACACGAAGTTGCACGAGTTATACGAATATTTGAGAAGGAATGAGAAGGCATGAAAGCGCACGTTAAGGCATTTATAACGCTGTGTATGTATGTACATATACATACATATAAGATGAAAGTCGGAAGCGCGAGCAAGCGCGGGCTTTCTCGCAATAGGCCATGATAAGTATCTATACCAGAGAATTGATGATAGAGAGGAATTTTCTTCTGTACCATTATGCATAGATTCGCGCAAATAATTCCTCATACATTGTAAATTATAAGATATTACGAGAGAGCGTCCAAGTTGTCGCATGTAGGAATGTGGCACTTCAAAATGGCTGCCAGTTAGTCAAGTAATTTACGGCCGTGTCTGCCTTTGTTGTCGCGCGTGTGAATCGCGAGTTCTCTCGCGAGCACCGCGGAATCTGGCGGAATTTGAAGTCGGCCGCGACGAAGGTGTGTGCGCGAGAGCGCGCGCACAAGAGAGAACGACCGTACGCACACGCACGCACGTGTAGGAGATTGAAGGTGCGCGCGCGCGTGTTGCGCATATATGTCATATATGTATGTATGAATGTATGTATGTATGAATGTGCGTGTCGCACGCTTGCTCGTTGAGAAGGCTTCCTCGCCTGTTCGATAAAACGCGCGCATCAGAAGATACCTCAGCGGTACATGTGATTAATATATTGCTGACATTCGTCGTGCTCTATATCGCATAGTTTTGTCACATGGCTCGCCACGCGGCGCAAACGTAAGAAAGCGCGACGGGAATATGCTCGGACGGACGACTGCCGCCGCCGCTGTTATTGTTGCTGCTTCTGTTGCTGCTGTTACTGCTACTACTACTACTGCTATTACTACTACTGCTACTACTACTGTTACTATTATCACTACTACTACTATTATTACTACTATTATTACTACTATTATTACTACTACTACTACTGCCAATGCTAACAATCGCGCGCGCATCACCGCCGTTGCTTAGTCAAGAGAGTTCTATCCCGTGGAATTCCGCGACGAGTGGCAATACGTCGCCGTACCATAAACATCTCGGTGCATGAATAAACGAGCGTGAGCGTGCGCGCGCGCGCGCGCGCATGTGTGCGACACTAAACTTTGTCGCCGTCGGTCGCCGTCATCTCTTTCTCGATACCAGTATTATCAGTGGGACGGGGACCATCAGTTCATTGGAGATAGGTTAAGCTGTCCGTCGATTGTCCCCTCGCGTGCGCGCGCGCGGCGCGAAGATGCCGAAAATCGACCGCGAGAGATGTCCACCGTTTCCTCGTATCCTTTATCAGTGTTCTCGCGAGGTGGACATCCGAGGAAGATTTCTCTTCACGACATGAAGCTAAAGCATTTGTCATTCGGATGAATTCGCTGTGTCGATTTCGTATCCCTCGTCTATATGTTCTTACGCTTCTCGCTATTAATCGTTATTTCATCGTTCGTAACTTTATACTGTTGTGATACGACATTGTTGTATATGACATTCGAATAAAAGTGACCCTGAGTCTCAAAGCGTGTTGTGAATTGAACTAGCTACACACCATCTATTCAGCCATGACGCTGGGCAGGATCTGTGGCAGAGCTAACTGACAGTAATCTTTGTGTTGTAAGCATTATCTTCTCATAAGTAGGAACATGCGCTTTGAAACTAGACTTACACTTGTCAAGATTCAAATTTATAGCCTTGTCCTATATATTCCTAAATAAATAAAATTGAACTGGAAATTGTAGGTTCACGCAAAAATATTATTAGACATCAAAATTTGTTTTGACCGAATATCTTCTTTGCTTATTTGTATTAAATATATTAAAATTATGTTTTTTTTTCTCTTTTCGCACAATTTTATATTGATAGCTATTATAAGAAGAAAACATAAGAACAGGGGGGATCACTCATGAATTTTTTCCTTAGGGTGGAAATGTGAAAAGTGATTTTTTTTTTGTATGTATGTGTATATATATATATATATATTAAAAAAGTATGTACACACACACGCGCACACGCACCCCACACACACACACACACACACACACATATATATATATATATATATAAATGGTCACTTTTTTGCTGCTCTAGAGAAAAAGTTTACATGATCGATACTCAGATAATTACTTGTACTAACATTGATATTTATTATAAATGATGTTAATAGGTACGATTTAAACATATTTATTTATTCAACTCGTTAACGTAAAATTGTAATTATAAATTGATAACTAATACGAGTATCTGTTATGTGAGACACTAGTAGTCATAAATATAATTATTTGTACTTTATAATTTGACTTGTCGATACAACTATATAATTGTCCATTCGTACATTGATTTGTAATTATGAACATGGGAACGACTTCTTTTCTTCTAGAAATTTCTTTTAGAAATATCTCTCACTTTCATTTTTCTATAAAGAACTCATTTTTCTTACTTTTTTTCCACAAAAATAAATATTAACACTAAAACAGCAAAAGAGAGGAAATTAAAAACAATAATTAGAACTTTAGAACAAGGCTAGGAAGAAATTAATTTTTATGTATTGTATGTAACTTTATCCATACTATACTGATTGCCTACCATCAATTTCAGCACCTACGGATGTGTCTAGTAATAACACGGAGAGGCTAAGTAGTAGCTAAATGTGATTGGTTGGAAAAGTAAGAATTACACTTGACTGCTATTTAGACGCTCAGGGAGCGGGTGTTGTATTGGTTGTATCTATAAATTTGTTCGTGTTGCACTTAAGATGAAATAAGTATACAGGCTGTGTAATAAAATTCACTGTCAGTGCTTAAAATCTATAGTATATACGTGACATAAACTATTATATTTAAAAATTGTTCATTTTTAAGAATCTTATTGACATCAAATTGTTAATTTTTTTATAAGATGATTATTAATATCAATATTGTAGAAATTGTAAGTATATTGTCAGCGTGATAAGTGATGTGAGTGATGTGTGTGTAATTTATGAGACAAAAAAAAGGACAGTTAAGCGATAATTAATGGTGAAATTAGATTTTTCTAATTCCATCATGAAATAATCAATAAGAGTTATGGAGATACGTTTTTATAAATACCTAAAAAATACTCTTTTCTTGACAAATATTTCAAAAGTGGGATAAAGACGAAGAGTTAATTGGTGAAAATTGAAGAGATTACGATTTCTTACGATTTCAAGAAAATTACAAGTTTTTTTTATTGCCTATTACGATTTTTCGCAAGAAAGAATAAAATTTAAAGACAGATTGATGTCATGGAGTGAATTCACGATCCTTCAATTAAAAGATGTGGGTTTATCCATCTCTGGAAATAATGAATTAATAACTAAATTATTGAAGGTAGATCTTCGAGGTAGTAGATTAACTGAGATCAGAAGTTGATGCTTGAAGACATTGATTCGCAAGATAGTTCAAAAACTCAAAAGAGAAGCATCAACAAACAACAGATCAAATTAATAACCAGATTGATGGAAGGATTTTTCAAGGAGGCAGATCGATTGAAAGACATTATTTTACAAGAAGATCCAGGAATTTTAAAAAGTAAGCAAATAAACAACGAATCGAGGTAAGCGCTTCAAATTCTATGTCGGAGCTAGAATTTATGCGATCTTTTGGAGAAAGAGATAGAAGATATTGGAATTATATGAGCATCTCCATTGTGAGTGAACACAATGTAAAAAGATAAATATAAAAACGATTGGAAAATTACAATGATTTTAATGGAATCAATTAATCTTTTACTAAATGGAAAAAGCAGATATAATTATTATGAATCATTTACGAATTAGATGATAATTAAAATAATTAAAATTTTAATAGTTCTACATTTGAAAGAAAAAATACAAAGTTGGTTTTACACAGAACGAATTTTTAGACAGTAGTAGCGAAGAACTTTTGTGTAAACTCTCTTAAAGAAATGTTTGACTTATTATCTAATAAGCTAGAACTGAGAAACAATTTGAAACAAGAATATAGCGTATGAAAAGAAATTTTTCAGAATACTATTACAATATAATTATTGAAGTAAGTGAAAATAGGAATTTCTGAGGATAAAATTAGTGGATTATATTATTGATGGCATTACTGATTTTCAGTTACAAAATCATGTGAGAACGCAGAATTTTCCTTCAACATCAGTGTTACTGCAAATTTTCAAGAAGATTTCACTTTGTTTGGAAGCTAATCATTTCAAGAAACGGAATGACAAGGTGGGACTAGAAACAAAGACATCACAAAGCAAAGGATGAAGATCGAAATGATTATGTTCCAAGAAATGCTCGTTGTTTTAATTTCAATAAGTTTGGGCATTTAAAGATTGCAAATATCATAAACAAGAGCGAGGATTCTGTTATAAATGTAGAGAGTTAGGACATCAGGTGAAGTAATGTCGTAAAAAAGAAGATTATAAGAATGGAAAGGAAGTTCACTACATCGAGCACATAGTGGGAAAAGAAGAGACATTTCATTAAAGATAAGCGACAATAATTTATGTTATGATTTACAGTTAAATGATTTACAGTTAAACGCTTTGTTAGATACTGAAAATTCTATTAATTTCATTAAAAAGAAATATGTTAAAAATTATGAATTGATAGAAAGGTCTGGTTATTATGATATTCGCAGAAATTAATAATTTGAAATTAATTATTTTAAGCACAATCAGAGCAAATTACTATTAATGAAATGATAAAAAAAAAATTTTATTGTTAGTGATGTCAATACTATATTGTCTAATATTGTTTTAGGACATGATGTACTTAAATCATTTAATTTAATCTTAACTGAGAAAAAGAAAAAAGAATATGATACCATTAGTGATATTATAAATATTGATATTTGTTTACAGAAATATCAAGGATATAGAAATTAGAGTCAAATTCGAATATAGATATGTGTAATAAACGTTTAAAGTTTTAACATTCTGATAAATTGATATAAAATATAAATTTAATTTAAAAACTTAACGTTATATTGTATTACATGATATGTTTCGACATTATAATTGTGCCATCATCAGATGTTGTAAATTCGCAGAGCAAAAACGCAGTGAAAAAGTCAGGTGTATTTTGAATAGTCACTAAGTTAAACGGTATGAAAGATGGAATGAAATATTCTTATAAATATATATAATTCGTCGTATCTTACGTGAATCCAATGTAACACATTCATAAATCGAGGGTGAAAACGAAATTGCTCGCAATCGGTTGAACGATCGGTTAATAGAGAAATTTATTACGATTATCTATAAGTTATAATCTTTTAGCTACAGATCTACAAGCAATTTCATTATTAAAGACTATATTAACGATCTCATCGTTATGGTCTTATATTCTTCCAACGTATGATGTAGATACGATGCGTGTCAAATTACTTGCATCAGTCACTATGATTATGAGATTAATAAATATATGTGAAATTATTAAAACTATTAGTCACCAAGTTAAAGATTAAAATTGTATAAATATATAAAATTACTAATCAAAAAGTTAAAGATTAAAGATGTATAAATATATAAAATTACTAGTCAAAAAGTTAAAAATTAAAATGTATAAATTTATATAATGTGACTGCTGTAACAGTCTAATATTGACTAATATGTTATAACGTATAAAACGTATAATCTTAGCAAAAGTCATTTGTTTATTATCGATACATACGTTTTGTAAAATCCCTCCATATTTGTCTGTAAATTGAGGCAGTTTTTTAATATTTAACATTTTCGAGATTAGGCGTTTGTTATGACACGGTATTTACAGAAACAAAACATTACAGAAACTTTATAAATTAATGATGAGATTTTAAATTACGACAAGATAAAATTGAATCATATGTTTTATGAAAATTATTGCCTGAACGACAGAATTTTCAGAGGTTAAGACCGAATTACAATTAATAGTTAAAGATTCACTTTTTATTTTTAACTCAGAAGACTCTTATTTTGAAAAAGAGAAATTATAGATTATTTTGAATAATTGAGAACAGAAAAAAATTATAAGGATTAGTAATTTGGAATATGCGTTCCTAATAATTTTATAAAATAAAAATAAAAATAATCAATTACGATTGTGCGCGATTATCGTATTTTAAATAAGAAGTTAGCACGGGATAGTTATCCGAATTGAATATCAATTAACACTTTTAAATAATAAGAAATTATTTACATTTAGATTTATGTAATGTTTTTTTTCATATACACATGTCTCTAGATAAAATACACAGTTTTTGTAATGCTATTCGAATATGAATTTCTTAGAATATCTTTTGGTCTAAAAGTAGATTCTGTTAGTTTTCAACAATTATGAAGTGTTCAAGGAATTAATTAATGAGAATATTTCGATATTCAGATGATATATTTATGATATCAAAGACGTTAGAATATCGTTTTGAGTTATTAAAGTGTTTCGATTATTAATACAAAATAACATAGGATTAAGATTGAAAAATATAAATTTTTATGTGCTAAGATAGAATATCTTATGATATAATTATAAAGATGGTAGACCTACAGTGGAAGGAATATCCACAATAGAAAATTTTCCAATTCCTAAAAATGTGCGCGATATAAAGTTTTATTGAATTAAGTTTTTGTTTTAGAAAATTTATTGAAAACTTTGCAATAGCTAAAAGTCCTAAGAATAAAACTGAATTACATTGCAATGCGAATGTTTGAGATATGGTGCTATATTAATGTAGAAAAAAAAAGATTGTTCATTTTTCAAATTTCACTCTATTTCTTATTTTTCTAAACGGACCACTGAAAATAAAACTTATTATCATAATTTTGAACTAGAAACTCTGGCAATAATTTATTCGTTATATCATTTTCGTATTTTTTTTGCAAGGAATACAGCAAAATTATAACTGATTATGAAGTATGAAAGAAACATTTAATAAAAAAGATGTGAAAAGATGTGAACGTATAACTCGGCAATGCAAAATTTTGATTACATCATAGAACATATATCAGGGCTCTAATATTCTTGAAAAATATCGCATACTAATATTTCTCTAGTTTTTCGTATGCGGTATTTTTCGAGAATAGAGGCCCAGATTCTCGTATCCATCATGTGCGCTTAATCAGATAAGCAATATTTTAATAAGAGAATAATTTATTGGAATATACTAACTAACTTAGTTATAGTCCAAAGTAAAGAAAATTACAGAATTAAGAGGAAATTGAGAAAAATTGAGACGATTCTAAATTTGAAACGAGAAATTTATCGTAAAAAATAAATTTTATTTTACATATTTTCATCTATGGAACACAATGTTTTATTTAAATATCATAATGAATTTTGCTATTTAAGTGTAGATAAGACTGTGAGTATTATCATAAAAGTATTATCACTGATTTCTTAAATTAAGAGAAAATATAGAAAATTATATCAGGAATTATTTTTAATGTATTGTTTTTATGCTTGTTTGTGAAAGAAGAGTTTTTATAGCATTCCTAAAGGGAAATTTCCATTTAATAAATATAGATTATTATGGTCGATAAAAAACATACTATTAAACGATATATATTCTTGATTGTTGATTCTATAAATATGTAAAATTATATACTACTAAAACTATTGTACTTCAACTGCTAAAATTATATGTTGTTTAGAGAATTATTTTGATAACTACAGTTATCCAAAAATAATAATTTCTGACAGAGGTACTGTTTTTATATCCCAAGAATTTCGTTGTGTAAAATGATATAAAACATACATCTATTAATAATAACCGGTTCCCCTCAAACTAACGGATAGATTGAAAGAATTAATCAAATACTTACGCCAAAATATTAGTTAAATTAATTGATAATAGACAAATATTGGTATAAAGTATTAAGAGAAATTGAATATGCATTTAATAATACAATAAAGGTACTGGAGAAATTCCTAGCAAAATTTTATTCGGTTAAATAACGAGATAAAATTAAAGATGAAATAACAACATATTTGCGTGAAAATATAAATAACGATAGCAATAAAAAAAACATTGAAAAATGTAATTTAGAATTAATTTATATTTCGAGTTTGAAGTTGCTGATAAGGTAATTTAATCACAAAGACATAATGAGAACTATTTAATCAAAAAAGAAAATATTCATTAAGTATAAAGAAAGTGATTTAGTTATGCTTAAAAATTTTGACACGCTAAGAGTTTCTAAAAAATTAATTCCGCAATTTAAAGGATCTTATTCAATTATTAAGTATTTAAGAAATGATAGATATATCGTATTGGATGAAGAACGAGACTTTAATATACATAAAGTTATCAAGATATTTAATGATAAAATGAGTCTATGGCAAGGAGAATAACTGTAACTGTAATGAATTTAAAGATTAAATCGAGATAAGCATTATTAAATTATTTAAAATTTTACAGTTTAAACGCGATTGTCTGTGCGTTTTTAACTTTCTCTTTTTAAATTATTATTTTATTCCTTTGATGTTTTATATTTGTTATGAATTAAATATTATCAAATATTGTGTTTCAATATTTTAATATGTCCGAGGACGGACATTAGTCAGGCTAGGCAAATTGTAGAAATTGTAAGTATATTGCAAGCGTAATGAGTGATGTGAGTAAAGTGTGTGTGTAATTTATGAGAGACAAAAGAAAAGGAGGACAATTGAGTAATAATTAATCAATAAGATTTAAATTATGGCAATACGTTCTTGTAATAAAAGAGTTCTTGTAAAGTTCTTGTAAATTCAGATAGCCAAGTTTATAGAAGCAGATTTTTTTTTAATGTGCTACACATTTGGCTATGCCAACAAAATGATAGAATTAGATGTACATAATACTGTTGACAGACTGCTAGAAAAAATGTAACAGAATTTGCAAACGTCAGATAATGTCGGCAGGGTCTGCTCAGTTTCTGCCAACAATTTGCCTTCACATTATATCGACAGGAGATGTTAACAGAATACAAGCCTAATACGGAGTTGATGACTGCCGTCATTTTCTGCTCGGACCTGCTGACAGTCTGCTAGAAGACTGCAGACATTTGACTATCTGGGAATATTTAAGAAATATACTTTTCCTGACTACAATATTATTAAATTAATATTATTGTCAATTTAATATATGATATTATTTCTCTAATTCTGTTCATGATTGTGAACAAGATTTCGACGCGCGATTTGCTGAATTGGATATGTATGTAAATTGGATATGTATGTAAATTTATACCGAATATTTAAGCACAAAGTCTGCTTTGATCAAAAATGGGAAATTAATCTTGATTCACAATCTTGCTTTAAGAGGCCTTAAGTCATAAGTCATAAGTCGAAAGAAATTAAGTGACAATAATTTCTGTTCTTTAAACTGTGTCTTTAGGTTTTAACCGTTAAACTTAAGCGAATTAAGCTAGATCCAATTCTTTGCCTAAAAGTTGCATAAGTTCTGTGGCCGATACATCGTCATTAACTTACAACCTCTTAAGCAAAGTTGTGGACTTAGCCTGATTGGTCATTTATTGTTTAAGTTTTACTGCTTACGTTTTTTTGTGGCTCTAAGAGAATAAAAGAATGACAGGTGAAGTTTACCGAAAGATGGAACAAAGCAATCTGAATTTGATTTATTCTCATTGATGTTTAATTTCGATTTATATTTTTTATATATTTATATATATATA
>NW_017259564.1:509567-520702 GCF_001594045.1 Atta colombica
TCGGTTTGCATAACAAGCAATGTAACGCTACAAAAACCTGTACAAAACGGACGAAATTCTCGTCTGATCCGAGATCATTCTCTCATTGAACTTAATATAAGTTTAATATAAGTTTTTAACACAGATAGTGAATTTTCGAATATAGCCATATTCGGGCATTGAAGAGAGAAAAAGATAAGGAACTAAGGTAGCTACGAAACGCTTGGTATTTATTAGGAAGCACTTGAAGTCATCTCAACTTGAATCACTTAAAAAAAAATCGATGATAAGTAATCAAATCATGTTAATAACTAGCTTTTTTTATAAAGTCAAATCTAATGATTTAAAGAAAATAGTAAATCAACAACGTAATACTCATAAAGTAAAGAACTGTGTGCGTGCGTGAGAGAATTTAATTTAGAAAAGTTAACTAAGTCATTTTAATGGAAAAATTCATAATGGTTTCTAAAATTTATTTTTTTGAGATAATATTTGAGATCTCAATATTCTTGAAATATAGTGCAATAATAACTCAAGTGAACTCTTACTTTCTTTTATTACTTTCTTTTTGTTTTTTTAAATTCGTTTGAAAAACATAGTCATATTGTAGAAAAACATAATTTTTGTGTTTTGTATTTTAATATGTATTATACTTAAAACTTAATTTCAAATAAATTTATTCAAATAAATTTATTAAATTTAAAACTTATTTATAATAAATAAGTTTTAAAATAAATTTTTTAGGTTCTATATGTATCTTTTTTTTATCGCGAAATACAAATTTTACTCTTTATTAGATTTCTCTCTCTCTCTCTCTCTCTCTCTCTCTCTCTCAAATTAGTGTTTTTAATTTTATAAGAGATATAAGATAGTAAGATGTAATTTAAATATAAATAGCATGTCTTAGGTAATTCTTAACATTCTCAGGAAAACTTATTTTTTACTCTTAGGAAGATTCGCTTTTTTCAAACTGATTTATTGTTTTCTTATTTTTTTGAATTAAAAAATTAAATAAATTTGTATATGTGTGACATATTTTTTCCATATTTGTTTCCATAAATTTCTAGAGAAAATTTATTTTAGTCTCAGGATACTGCAACTAATAAAAAATTCTATCACTTTGCACTAATGCGCATTAGATACTACTATACATGAAGTACAATATTGTAAAAACGTAATATTAGTTAAGTCTTAATTAGTAAAATATTTGTTAAGAAATATCATATTTTTGATGATATATATAGGATATTTTATTGATCAAAATACTAAAATTATACTTTTGTATAATAGCCTTTAGAATGCATCAATGTAAAGTAGTGCGAAATTTGGTATAAGTAAAAACATCACTGTTTTATATTGCAGATACATTCGCATGTGTCACAGCCAGATTAAAACTAGGTCCCAGAGGGCCTAGCATGGGCCACTATGAATCCGCCCGCTGCCAGCAAATCGAGCACTCGTGGCTCTGGATACCACCAAAAGGCTTTAGCTGAGATTCGCAACTCATTATTACCATTTGCGAATATTGGCGGGGCTGGTGAGGTGGGTTCCAGTGCCGCTAGCACTATCTCTACCGTATCCACGACCAGTGGCATTAGCTCTGCCTCAGGTCTCAGCGGGCTTTCTGGCGCCTCCGGTTCTACCGCTGATAAAGCGGATCAACGACAAGCGTTAGGACAATTACTAGCTATGGGATATTCAGAGGTAAAACGAATAACAGCTTTGTTCTTATAGAGATCAATCGATTATCGGATATCTTTTATTTTACTCGCGTTTAATGCATTCAGAGTTTTTGCTCTTTCTTTAACTCGAGATGAAATAACATTCATCCCGTTTCAGAAAAATGCTATGAATTGCAAATAAAACGAATGAATATGTTAACCACAAAAAGATAAAAACTTACATATCAATGATTTATCATCGCAATTGCTCTTGTAGGAAATAGGATTGCGTGCCTTGAAATTTGCGGGATGGCGATTGGATGCGGCAATAGAGTATTTGAAGCAGGCTCAAGGAGAATCTCTAAATGGGCTCGGCAAACTCAATACCAAACTTATCAGGAAGCCGAGTCTTGAGAGGGAATTGAATCTGCAACGTGGCAGTCCTGCATTGGACAGTGGAGCAGGTAGCTCGCGATCCGATAGTCCACGTCTCACGGAACTCAGCACGCATCCACAGTTGAGTCGCCAGTACTCGCCCAGTAATTTTGTGGATCGTGAACCGCCGCCGCCACCGCCACCTCGATGTAGTTCCACGCCACCACCACCACCGCCACCTCACGCACCATACAGTCAGTCCAATGTGCCTTCCAATATGCAGCAGATGCTCAAGCGAATGTCACCTGCGCCGGTCGTGCCGACGAGATCGACAACAACGGCATCCGGCACGGCCGGCGCCACATCAACGTCAGTAAATCCACCGCAACGCGGCACTAGTCCGGTGGCGAATGCCAACAATTCGAGCAGCCGTCAGCCGATGATTGTACAAAATGGTCCGCAGGTGCAGCAGCAACTGACACAGCAAATGCAAGCTCTCAGTATTTATCAGACGAGCAATAATAATGCAAATACCCAAGTCGAACCTCCGCCACCGTATCCTATAGTTCCGTCCTCATCGTCCGGTCAGTCTGTACAGCCGCCTTCTTATAGCGTTTCTATGCAAAATCGGCAGAGCCCTACGCAGTCACAGCAGGATTATCGTAAAAGTCCATCATCCGGTATCTATTCAGGTCCGACATCTACTGGTACACCCAGTCCCATCACCGTATCTACGATATCACCTAGTACTACGCAGACGTCGATGGCACGGCCGACACCGTTACAAGCATGGGGTGCGCGACAGGCGAAGACGCAGCCACCAATTATCATGCAATCGGTGAAAAGTACACAAGTGCAAAAACCAGTGCTGCAGACTGCTATTGCTCCCACGGCACCTCAGTCAATTTCCACTACTAGTAACACACCGCCTCCGCCTCCTTCTTATGCGTCATCCATTCAGCAGAAGCAACAACCACCGCCTGCTTATCCGCCTGTGAATAACTCGTCACCGGTCGGTATACCGACGACAGAACCACCGAGTTACGCCACGACGATGCAAGCATTAGCGGCGCAGCGCGGTATGCATCATCCGTTGCCGCCACCACCTTACAGCACCCCTACTGAAGACACTGCAATTATTTCCTCCGCGATAGAGAGTGGCAGCGCATCGCGAACGTCTCCCGTTGCCCATCATCCGCCACTTCAGAGAAAATATTCGCCGGCTGATAACTGTCAACACACGATGGATGCACCACCATTGCCACCAGTTGCTTCGACTTCCGTGTCCACAAGGAACAACAATAACAATCATTCATCCTTACTCGAGGGCACTGTTGTTAGTACCAAGAGTGGTAATGGCACCAAAGGTGACGGCAGTGGTGGTACACCCTCGTCCTATAAAATTAAGCATCAATCTCCTATACCCGAACGCAAGACCATGAGTATAGAGAAGGAAGAGGAGCGCAGGGATTGTAAGGTGAGAAATTACTCTCCCCAGGCTTTTAAATTCTTCATGGAGCAGCACGTGGAGAACATACTCAAGTCACACAAGCAGCGACTGTATCGGCGTATGCAATTGGAGACAGAGATGGCGAAGATCGGTCTGAGTGCAGAAGCGCAATGCATGATGAGGAAGATGTTGTCACAAAAAGAATCCAACTATATTAGATTAAAACGGGCAAAAATGGATAAATCAATGTTCACGAAGATCAAACCGATCGGCGTTGGTGCATTCGGCGAAGTCACACTCGTGAGAAAGCTCGACACTAACCAATTTTACGCGATGAAGACTTTAAGGAAAGCCGACGTACTAAATCGCAATCAAGTTGCTCATGTGAAGGCCGAGCGTGATATATTGGCGGAAGCTGATAATGAATGGGTCGTCAAGCTTTATTACTCATTTCAGGATAAGGATAATCTATATTTTGTAATGGATTATATACCTGGCGGAGACTTAATGTCACTACTTATTAAACTCGGCATCTTCAAGGAGTCGTTGGCGAGATTCTATATCGCCGAGCTCACGTGCGCAGTTGAAAGTGTTCACAAGATGGGATTCATTCATAGGGATATTAAACCGGATAATATTTTAATCGATCGCGATGGACATATCAAATTGACTGACTTTGGCCTCTGCACAGGATTTCGTTGGACTCACAATTCTAAATATTACCAACAAAACGGTAAGAAATTTTCAATCATTTCTATATTCGAATTTAGGTGTTGCATTTAAAATAGACTCAAAATTAGGGGATATTTATTACTTGGCAAAATTTGTAATTTTCAGAAGATTTCTTTTTTTTAAAAAAAAACCTTAAAAATTTAATTTTTATGTAATTTTATTAGTAATATTTATATATACTCAAACAAGTAACGTTTCTCACATTGGATTGTCTTCGATATGTAATGTTATATTAAAATTACATATTGAAGACAATTCAATTCTATACTTGCAATATAGAATCACATAAAAAAGGAATTTTGTGCTGAATGAATTTCAAGTTATGATGAATCTTTTTTTTTTTTTTCCCCAGAAAATCGAAAAATCTGTAAATCCTTATATAAGGATAAATCGAGTGAAGAGTAAATATCATCAATTTTGATCTTTTTTTGATTTTTTTTATCATGATTTTAAAGAAAAATTTCATTTTTTGTTGAATATGAGTCTTCCATAGTATATTCCAAATAATGGATAAATAAAATAATCAAATTTTATTTTATTTAAATTTCCTTTTAAATTTAATTTCAAATTTTTTGTTTTTCATAAATGCATTTCGAGGGAATATGAGAAAAATAATATTTGAAGAGAGTGTCCAGCTCTTGCTAGAAAAAAAGAACGTTATTAGAATTTTTTTTAATTTTTACGATCCAATGGCCTTGTTATTTTTTTTTGAAGGGGAAAATGATTTTTATTGTGAATAATATATTCATGTGAATAATACATTCTGTGAATAATATATTCAGATTTAATGATCAAAAAATTATTATATAAGATTTTTTTACTTAAAAAACTATATTAAATTATCAATAGACAAATACTTACATAATTGATTTACAGATTTTCCGATTTTCAAAAAATGAACAAAAAATAACAAAAAACGATACATCATAATTTGAAATTCATTTCGCAAATTCCTTTTGATGTAATTCTATATTACAAATATTATACTAAATAAAAAAACACTACATGAATCAAATTAGAAATAACCCAATGAAAAACGTTACTTGTCAGAGAGTTTTTGAAATTTTATTTTTAAATGTGCTTTTAAATTTAAATTTTGTTTCTTTCTTAGTTAGAAAATATTAGGTTGCTATCTATTTAGATTGTTGTCTATTCATGTTATTTAAAATTATAAAAAAAATTTTGCATTTAAAACGAGATAAATTAAAACGAGATATATTCGGATATTGAAGAAAGATATTGAAAGATATTGAAAGATATTGAAGAAATTCGTGAAGAATTTTCGCTTTTTCTCTCTTCAATATCAAAATATATATTTATCTCGTTTTACTTGTGAATAATATATTGATTGAATAGTCAAAAAATTGATTATTGTATAAGATTCTTCACGAATTTCTTTTTGAACTTTAAGTATGATGAATCTTCATCGAAAATAAATTTTGTCGTATTTGAGCGTTTTGTTAAATGAGCCTCTTAATAGTACTTTTTAATATTTTTTTTATATACTGTATTTTTTAATATTAAAAGGAATCCATACTATCATACAAGAAAATTGGAATCCGATGATATGAATAATATATAATCTATAAAAATTTATAGGTGTATAATACTATAATTAATAAAATAATTAATAATAGATAGTTTTTAAGCTATGATATCAAAAGTTTTTTATGCATGAGTACAAGTTTTATGCCTTTGATACACCGTAGCTTAAAAACTATCCATTATTGAGCCTTGTATTTATATCTTTTATTCGTCACATTATAAGCCACATTATATATAAAAATTCTTTTCGGAATCCAATTTTCTATATATAATTAGTGTGGAGGCTTTTCACATATTAAAAATATTATTACAAGGCAAATATTATAACAAAATGTTCGGGCATGGCAGAATTTATTTTCGACGTAGGATACTGAAGGAGATCAAAATCCATAAGAAGAATGTACTTTATTCCCTCTTTTAACTTAACGCTCATAACACTCGTAGAACCATTTCATCCGTCATTCAAATATTAAAAAGGACAAATAATATTCATGAGTGTTGTGAGCGTTAAATGAAACGCAACTTTTATAAATGCAAAAAGTGCAAGCAATGCAAATAAATCTATTGTTTCTTTTGATTTCTTTTTTTAAATAAAATAATGCAAAATGCTGACAATCGATTAATGATAAATATGACATTATTTTATTATATTTTTGTGTTTCATGAATTTTAAAAAATTTAGATGACACTTGAAAGATAATATATAACAAAAAAGGATAATTTTCTTATATTATATATTATATTATATATTATATTTGTAGTAATTCTTTCCTTTATTATCCTATAGATTTCGCAGCTCTCAATTGAAAATAAAAATAGATATCATGAGATAAATCATGGAATTCCTATTTTTTATTAATAATTTTCAGTGTATAATTTATTTACGTTGCTTGTATTCCAATTTATTTCACAAAGTTGCATTAAAAAAATTCTTATCTGGAATTTTAAACAAAAATATCTGAAAAATTTGAGAATATCGGAAGAATCCCTGAACTCTCAGGGAATGTTGTGAAAAGATTTTCGTTTTAACGCTTTAAAAATGTATTGTATTTTAAGATGTATAAAATAAATTAATGTTTTTTTGCTTCAAGGCCATGGTAAACAAGACTCAATGGATCCAGCTGATGATTGGAACAACGAATGTCAATGCATACAGTTAAAGCCATTAGAACGTAGAAGACACAGGGAACATCAGAGATGCTTAGCACATTCTCTCGTTGGAACACCGAATTATATCGCGCCGGAAGTCCTACAACGTACAGGATATACACAGTTATGTGATTGGTGGAGTGTAGGAGTAATCTTGTATGAAATGTTAGTTGGTTCTCCACCATTTCTTGCCAATACTCCTGCTGAAACTCAATATAAGGTACGTATAATTCTTTATTATAATATTTATACTAATAATAATAAAGTATCAGAAGATTATTCATTTTATCATCTTTTAAAAAATTTAATATTTAAATTATGAAATATTTAAAACATATTAAGGAATTCTTTTTATCTTTGGAATCTAATAAAAATTTTTTTAGGAATAAAATTAAGAAATAATAGAATTTCTAGGAATCTCTCTCTCTCTCTCTCTCTCTCTCTCTCTCTCTCTTTTGAAAAGTTATGTAGTGCTCTTCATAGACTTTTTTAGATTTATTGTATAACATATATATTAAATTATCTTCAGTAAAGCTTGGTTTATGTACATTCATTTTGTAGTTATTAACTTCAAATGAGATACCATAAAATCATGATGTGCATGAAACTTCAGTTCTGGATAATCTGAAACAAAGCACTTCGTACAAGTCTTATGGGTTTCGGTCAAATTTTTTCAAAGGACTCCGCACAAACCTTATAGAAATTGGATTTCGATAAAATTGGCTAAAAATTTGATATGTTGTAGATCTTGTCGGCCTGATGAAAAATCTTCATAGGCATGATCTCCTATAATGAACTGTTTGACCTCTACTACTTTTCGAAACTGGTTAATAACGCAATATCTCATTTTCAATAAGTACGGTGCATTCCTATGTCATTGTTTGCACCTTATATGAGTATTTTTACATAAAAAAAAAAACTGTAAAGATATTGATTTGAGATCGATAATCTGATTTTTGATATTAACCCAATAAACGAGAATGGATTAAAATGGATTAAAATTTTTTTAATGCGTATTTTAAATCCATGAAAATGGGTTAAATGGATTGAAATGGATTGGATCTGAGCTGCCGCTAGTTTAATACAATATTCGAAAAAAAAAACATCATATTTAAGGGTTACAAATTTTATTCCTAATACATTTATAATAATTAAACCTGAAATTAACTACTTCAAATTGATATTAAAAAACGCACATTAATTCTAAAAATTCGAACCTGTGATCTCTGGATTAAATCTTATGAATCTTTTACATTACCCGCTACACTTCTTAAATGTGTTATTCATTCTCTACTTCAATTACTATCAGCTAAATCAGCGCATGAAATTATATAGATATCATAAAAATATCATTAAACAGATACAATAAAATATGAACAATTTACATTACTAAGAAACAAATTAGATAAATGTTGGATAATCTAATCTCGCTTGGCCGATGTCGCACGCCGTGATTAGCCTAATATTCGGACTGTGTTCGACTGGGTTTGCGAATATTCACATCGATCATTCATTTTACTTCTAATCAAAAAGGAACAAAGGAACATAGCAATTATTTTTACAACCTTTTTGAACTTAATTGGATTAAAACGAAAAATTTTCTACTTATAATTTTGAATAATTTAAGTCAAAGTTATGGTCCATTTTTAAATGAAAACTTTTTTTATTTAATTAGATTGAAAAACTGCATTTCATATTCAGAATATTGAATTTAGCAATATTAACGTTGCACAGAAATGACTGATATTATTTTTAAATTTAACTGAATTAAAACAACTGTACTTCTTATTTACAATTCTGAATTGAGTAGTATTCACGATGCACAAAAAATGCTAATATTATTTTGAGAAAGACATAGAGATATGCTCTATGCAATTCTTATAAATGAATAAAAATGCATTTAGGATTGAAAAGAATTCATTTTAATATTCATGAATACATATTTCTGAAAATCTGAATCTATTTTATTAGGTGTACAACTTTGCTTCCGCCGTTTTCCTATAGATGGCTTTAGCGGTAAGTGGTCGAAATAAATAGATCATAGATAAATAGATCACACAATAAACTTGGGCATCTGTCAACATAACTCCATAGAAACATTAGTCGATTTGTGTCTGCATCATAAAGTTATTCTCGATTGAAAATGTCAGTTTACGAGCCAAATTCTCGTCATTTGCGGGAGGTTTTAATTTTTTGCTTCAATATGAAGAAATCTGCGGCTGAGGCTCATCGAATGCTCTCAAATACTTATGGTGAGGCCGCTATTAGTGAAAGAACGTGTCATGAGTGGTTTCAACGCTTCAAGAACGGTGATTTTGACGTCGAAGATCGGCATAACGGTGGAAGAGAGAAGGTTTTTGAAAATGCAAAATTGGAGACATTACTTGAGCAAGACTCGTGTCAAAATCAAGAAGAATTGGCACGATCATTGGGAGTGACTCAACAAGCCATTTCAAAACGCCTCAAAGCCTCATGGGAATGAAGCAAGGAAATTGAGTGCCGTACGAATTGAAGCCGAGAGATGTTGAACGGCGTTTGTTTGCTTGTGAACAGCTGCAAAGACGGAAAGGATTTCTGCATCGTATTGTGACTGGGGACGAAAAATGGGTTCATTACGATAATCCCAAGCGCAGAAAATCATGGGAAGTTCCCGGCCATGCTTCCACGTCGACGGCCAAACCGAATATTCACGGCTCCAAGGTCGTGCTCTGTATTTGGTGGGACCAGCAATAAACTCGGCATAGTGTATTATGAACTGTTAAAATCGACTGAAACAATCACAAGCGATCGGTATCGAACGCAATTGATGCGTTTGAGCCGAGCATTGAAAGACAAACGGCCGCAATACAACGAGAGACACGATAAAGTGATTTTGCAGCATGACAATGCTCGACCTCATGTTGCGAAAATGGTCAAGACATACTTGGAAACGTTGAAATGGGAAGTCCTACCCCACCCGCCGTATTCTCCAGACGTTGCTCCCTCTGACTATCACTTGTTTCGATCAATGGCACATGGCCTGGCTGACTAGCACTTCCGGTCTTATGAAGAAGTAAAAAATTGGATCGATTCGTGGATAGCCTCAAAAGATGACCAGTTTTTTCGACGCGGGATACCGTACGCTACCCGAAAGATGGGAGAAAGCAATGGACAATATTTTGAATCATAAATGTATAACCAGTTTTTTACAATAAAGCCTCGAATTTCGGAAAAAAAACGGCGGAAGCAAAGTTGTACACCTAATAATTCATTTCAATTCATTCTCATTTGCTGAGAAAATCAATGCAACTGTGTATGTTGCTTCATGTCTATGATGTGGAAATTTGGACAAAATAACGTGTTATACATGAAAAAAGCACTATGCATGTGCCAATCGAAATGTTGCTATCTCATTTCAGCGAGCACTTGACTTATACGCAGCGAGTCTTTGCGAGCGTCCCAGGATCATGCCCGAACTTCTGTGATCTATTCATGCCAATTAAATTAGGATTGACAACTGAGATTTCCATTCAATTAATCCATTCAATATTTTGTTTTTCAGAACTGTTTTTGTTTTTAAGAACAAGAGACACGTTTTTAATTATACTATACTTTTAAGCGTACCAGAATATTTTTATTTCATTAAAAACTTTTTGATCATGTGATTATTTGTATACGTTATTTATATACGTTTTAAACTGATTTGATTTTAAGTTAAATTTTTTTATTATTAAATAAGTACTCTCAGTTGCTACTTTCTAGGCGAGGAGACTCACAATAATTAAGCACTACGATTTGTGAGAGACAATCAAATCAATGTTACCCTTATAGTTCTTTATTTAAAAATATACATCGAAAATGCAAATAATGTAAAAATGCACTGTACTTGTTGAAAATGAGATATTAAATTGTGATATTAGCCAGTTTCGAAAAGTAACATCTTATAGAGGTCAGTTCATTATTAAGGGTTGTGCTTGTGAAGATTTTTCATTAGGACAACAAAATCTACAACATATCAAATTTTCAGCTAATTCCACCGAAATCCAATTTCCAAGATTTGTGCGGAATCGTTTTAATACTTTGTAACTTATGTCAAGCTGATTAAAAGTCTTCATGGTCACAAATCTCCAAATGCCTTAGCATTTGCCTTTTTGCTCCAAGATCTTCGGAAGATCATAACATATCTTATTCGAAAAAAATAGTCTAAATAAATTTTTGTTATCAACATTAGTTATAAATATTATACATCATATATATATATATAT
>NW_017259564.1:520802-530330 GCF_001594045.1 Atta colombica
CGCTGAATTTATTAAAAAAAAAAATATATATATATATATATATATTGTATATTTTTTTAGTATTTTGAAAAATATTAGGCATAAACATCCTAAAAAAAAAACTTTACTTTATTTTCTAATTTTCAAGAAGCGTATTAGAATTTCCAAAAAAGGCAAGGAGACTCATGGAAATCAAGCAATGTTTATGAGAAGTAAAGAGTCTTGTGTAAATCAAGTATCTCATAGGAATGAGGCGCCTATTACATTGTCCACGTTCGTTCCGAATAATTCTGAAACTGGCACAAAACGGGGGCTAAAATAAAATAAAATAAAATAAATTTAATTTAATAATTTGATGCTCAATCTGACATTCTATTAAAAAGATGTTAATGTACTGAAAAACTAAACTAAATAAATTTATTACGAAAAATATTATCGAGAAAAATATTATCGGGAGTCGAACTCGGATCTCTTGTGTTCCGTATGAGTGTTCTAAGTGTTTGACTACCTTAGTAATATTTTTTGCAATAATCGCTATATATAAGGAACCAACGTTTTCAGACGACGTAATATAAACAATTTTATTTTAGACCGTACATGTAAGAACACAATCGATAAATTAGAACTCTAAAGAACCAGTCGAAACTGGATCTTTAATGCTTCTTAAATCATTTCTATGTGAATTTATATATTAAATATAGGCTTCTAGTTTATCGATTGTGTCTCACATATACGATCTAAAATAAGATTCTTATTATTTAAAATCATTAACATATCGAACATGTACAAGTGTAATAGAAAAAGATTTATTTTGATTTTTTGTACTTTTTCATATAAAATATAAAGACTTTTTGAAGAACTTAGAGCAAAAATTAAGAGGTTGGAAAGACATTTGGAGATTTGTGCCCGTAATGAATTTTAATCAACTTGACATAAGCTACAAAATATTAAAATTTAAAGCAATTTGACCTATTTTCTATAAAATTTGTGCAGGATCCTTTAAAAAAAATTTATTTATGAAAAGAGATATAGAAATATAGATATAATATTATAGAAATTCGATTTCTTTGAAATTTCAAATATTAAAATTTTTTAATCTGTTAAAAATTAATTTTTATCTGAAAAATCAATTTTTTAATTTTAAACTGATGTCATTTTGTTACTTTTTCTTCTTTTCTGAGGCTTTTCTGCTTACACTATGTCTTATATGTTAATCGAATAAAATGAGCAGAATCAAATCTAATTAATATTTTTATTTATTTATTTGTTGCTAAAAGTCAAGTCATCAAGTTATCAAAAAAAAAAATTATTGCTCTGTAAGTTTTCTTAAAAAATAATGTTCCACTAAAGGAAAATAAACTTAGCAGAATGCTAATACAGAGTTCCATAAAGATCAACAACGCTTTAGATTCTACATAATTTTAAGAGGAAAATCCTAATGTATCAAAATATTAAGGCTATAATAATTTTTTAATATAATGAATATTAATGAATATTAATAATTAATGAGCTATGTCAATTTTATCTTCGCATGCATAATTTTTATCAATATTAATAAGAGATAACAATTAGTTTTCTCTTAATATTTATTACATTTGAATGCGCAATTTTAGGGGATTCGCTGATTTTAAATGCTTTTAATTCTATTATAGCATTGATATTTTGATATTAGAATTTCCTAAAATAATCTCAGGAGGTATCCTTTAAGCATGTTACGATCTTTAAGGGACATTCTGTATATGTAACTTCTTGTTCTTTTTTTGTTTGATTATATCGATATCATTTACAGACTGAACTTGTCTGGTCGCATGTGAAATCTGATTCAGTACATTTAAAACTCATATCTCATATCTTCAATTCGCATTTGGTGCCAAATTCGATCATTTGTCACCATTGTTTCAGGTTTTCAGATGGTTGAATATCCATCAGCGTTTTATTCTGGATCTGTGTTATCTAGTTTACGTTTAACGTTTTACGCTATGACACTCCATCTTCGTAATTGTTATATTTAAATCAAGAATTTCGTATTGGCAACCACACATTTTTATTCTTCATTATCATATTCTATTCATTATATTTTTAAATATCGAAGTAGTTTTTTTATACAAGAGCAAAATATGCATAAAATTTTGATCTTCTACTTCTAACGATATTCATTTCTCTTTTATTTTATTTTTTAGAATAGCTTTTTTAGAATTTTAGAAGAAGCCTTTCTCTATATTGCTTCACATTTTTAGCTTAGTGCTTTTATTGAATAATAAATACATTATTATCATATTGAGTAATAAGTATACTATTATATTTAATAATAAATACAGTAAATTTATTTATAGTTGAAGTATAATTTTGACCGAAACGTCTATGATTAATTTTTTTTATATATTATATTTTAAATATAGGTAATAACGAAAAAGATTCTGCATGTGACTTGAATATTTCTTTTCTTTTCGGTTTTATTTATTACTTAATTTTCTTAATAAATTCAGGTTTTATCTTTTTATATATTTATATTATCTTTATTTTATATTTTATATTTGTAAAAAGATTTTTTCCAATCTAATATTATATGCTGTATCAAAATCGAACAATATCGTTAATGCTATACTTTTTAAGATTTTATCACTATGAATCTTACTGTATATTTGAAAACTCAACAATAAAAAAAAGATAAATAATGGTCAAAGCTAGATCTCAATGCTTAAATAATTCAATTTGAATTATTATATACTACTCTATACTACTATACACTACTATATATGTAAATGCATATACAGGATAAACGTTTGTCCTTAAATGTCGTATTCCTGGCTTAATTTTAGGGCGATTTTTTCTTTGTCAAAATTTTGTCCGAAGTTTAATTTTAAAATTATAATAAGAAATAGTTAGCAAATGACGAGCTTAGAGAAGATAGCCTGGGGCGGCGTAACTCATTGTCCGACGCAGACGATACGGGGACCTCTCGTTGCGATCAGATGATCATAGCTACGCGTGAGCATGCATATGCGATCGCATTTCTCTTTCTCTCATGCACACCCATACACACACCTATGCACACAAAATTAAACCTTGTAAACATTCGATAACTTCATTTGCAGTTTGAGAAAAAAGAGAATCTTCCATTTCGATGGATTATAGTTTCAAATAAATATAATAAATATTTATTAAACTTTCATTTTTCTTAGAAATTTAATTTAGATATCAAATATTTTCTCTACTGACACAGAATGCACACAAATCGAGTCAATACGTTGTTTCTTATAAAACGTTTACGCTCAATTGATATATCTCCTTAAGAGTTCGTTTTATTATATACATATTATATATGTATATAATAAAACGATAATAACGTATGTTACATGTACAATGAGGAATAAAAATGAGCTTGTACTTCGGTGTAATACATACAATACATATGTTGTTATAAGCGCGCCAACATATGTATGTATTACACAAACTCATTTTTGCTCCTCATTGTACATTGTTTATAAGCAGCAATTGCCATCGCTAGACATTACGTGCCTAGCAACAGCGAATGCGCCCGTGCTGGGCAGTCCTTATCTTGTCCTTATCCTTATCTCGCGCGCTTGCATTTGGCGGTGGGCTGGGCGAATTTGGCTATTTTCATAAGTTATATATAATAACTCGTTAACCATTGTGAAAATTACCATAAAATGGTAGAGGATTTTTTTTCTCAGTTTAGTCCATTCTGCTCTTATGCGAAAGATTTATCATTACTTTCTAAACACCCTGTATAGTATACGGTAATTCGGATTGAATTATTTAAGCATTAAAAATCTAGCTTTGACTGTTATAGCCATTATTTCTATTTCTTATATTATTATTGGCTGCGGTTCACTTAGAACTTTAAACGCTACAGAGTATTTGTAACACTAACATGATTGGTCCATTTGACGTTTCAAAATATTTCTCTGCTTAGTACCTCTAATTACATCATCAATATGTCACATCGTTTTGCTCCCAACTGCCTGGGCTGGAGTGTTCACGTAGCAGTTGTAACAATTTTCGCAATAGTTAACAAGATATTAATTACTAAAAATCACCGAATATTGATTTTCAGTAATTTTTTATTCGAGTACTATCAACTTTACAGAAAAACCAAGTGACAAAAATTGTTAATTTTCTTCTCAAAGAGTTCTGAGAATTTTTTAAGAATTTTTTAGTACCGCATTTCTCATGTCAGTAAAAGTGATTGTCAATAAAAAAATGCAGTATAAAGAAGTTGTAAAAATTCTGAAAAAATTCTTAGAGCTCTATGAGAAGAAATTAAACAATTTTTATCTTTTACTGTTTTTTTCTGTAAAGTTGATAATATTTGAGTAAAAAATTGTTGAGAACTAATATTCGGTAATTTTTAATAATTGATTGTTAATTATTGCGAAAATTGCAAGAGGACTTTTCGATTTTTTTTTGGAAAACGGAGGAAATACCATACCCTTGGTCTGCGAGAAGTGGAACCGAGTGTTATGTGAGACTCGCATATTAAAACCCTTACTGATGTCCTTTATTACCTGTTTTGGGGACACCCTGGGCACGCGTGCAACATTCTTCGCCTCCAAGCCTATCGACCGCGATTTATCCTGTCCCCGGCGATCCTCAACGAACAAAAAGTCGCTCTGACGGGTCAAGTTTCCTAACAGGCGAGGAGGAGACATCCCTCGCCTCACCTCCACTCGGTATTGTGAGGAAGAGGTAGAGCTAGAAGCTGGGTTCTCGCCCGGCCTCCAACCCCCTCGTCCGGCGAGTACCTGTCACCTGCTAGACTCACTTCCCTATAAAGGAGGGCATGGGTCCCTTCCGAATTCGGAAGAAGACTTATCCCTCCTATTCTTCTGTTCGAAGTTGTAGATCGAATGAAGGGGGCTTGGCTTCGTTTCCTCAGACCTGCGGCCGCTGTCACCGTTGCTGGCGGTATCGCGATCGGGGTCTGTGCTAAGGAAGAGGAGTCACTCACGTCAGACGCAGAAACTCAAGTGGCTCAGGTCTTGCCGCAAACGCCTCACCCTCCTTCCTTGCTCGGGCTTTGCTCGTTCCTTCTTTCTCTCCGCCTTATACTTCCGGACAACAACATGTTCGCAGAAGAAGGAGATGACGATCCTCGATGAGAATTCCTCGCTATCCAGCATTGCTCGAACCAATGTTGGGAGCGGGAAGTCCTCTCCCACCATCCCAGGATCCTACGCTCTGCGTCCTATGCAGGACACACTTCGAGAATATGTGCGCGGAGTTCCGGTGGCGCAGTGGTGACATTGTGTGATTGGCTCCTTGCCTATAACGACACAAGTACTCCTAATCTCCTCTAACCTCTGTCCGCCCACAAAAGTGGATGGTCTGTACAATTCGGTTTTCGATGTATCATGGACCTGACAGGCGTTCGTGCTAAACTTCAAAGAACAGGCTATTGCGCCATCTTCTTCATTGCATCTACGGTCCACGGGATGAGGGTCCCCGCATACGGAGACAGCCTGGATCTACTGATACGTTTCGGCAAGTCTAAATATTAATAGATCTGTGGAGAGGAGAAGATCCGCCAAGACCATATGAAAAATAAGGAAATGTTATATGCGTTACATATACTATAGAATTCTTTAGTTTTTCGTATGCGATACTTTTTAAGAATAGGGCCGCTGGACACAGATGGCTCTCCACTCAATCATCACTAAAGTTACTAGATTTATAAAGTATCGCAATTGATTTTAAAATGTCGCGTCAAAATGGTGGAAGTGCGTATAGTACATAATTTCAAGCATGATGATTGGTGAGTCATCTTTTAAACTGTACTTATATGTCCTTTTGTGTACTTTTTATGCACTAAACTTCTACAACAAATAAATCCGTATTAAACTAAAAAACACATAAATTTAATATTCATATATATTTTTTGTTTATGAATAAACTAATTACAATTTAAAAACATTGATTTACATACTTGACGGTTTCATTTTCCCAAATAAAGTGCGTATATACAAATGCATAAATTCGAAATTGCCGCGTTTCGTATCAAAATGGATACAAGTATGCAGTACTTTGTAAATCTAGTGACTTTAATTATCACGAAGAATTTCATCCTCTTCACAGGCGAGATGGAGGGAGAATCAGATGTTGGTCTCCGTACTATGACTAATCGACTCTTCCGCATCACTCGCCCAGCGCAGATTATCCGCGAGGATGCGCAAAGAAAAAGTCAAGCTAAAATAGAACTGTGATAGTTAAAATCTGTCCTTATAGGGACAGATAATGTCATTGCTGTCAAAGCTCAATTTATTAACTGCTAAAATTTAGGTGCTGCAGCGAAAAATATTCTTTGCTAGAATAAAATGGCAACCGACAGCGTCCCAGAAGCAATTGTGAATGGAATGTTTAATTACACGGCTTAGATAGTGACGAATAATTGCCACTTACTTAGTTGCTCATGTTAAGCATGCTTTTAATTTTAATTAATAAAATTGAATGTCGGCAGCAAATATATTTTATCTTCAACAGCCAACTTTTATCAATAACAGCGAAGTTTGAATCAGCAACTGATATTTAGTTGATATTACTAAGTCTTTTCTTTGCGTGTAGGGGTTGATAATGATCCTCAGTCCCGAATCACTCTCGAACAGTGCAGGAACAGGTTCTACCCCGACGGACAATGATTCAGATTCGCTTGGAGAAAGCCTGCCACCATCTTGGTTATGGCTTAGATAGTTCCTCCAGACATACTTCTATATGGGAGTCCTTCGAGGACTTTCCAGCAGGCGTCGTGCCCGTTCCTGACTGGACGGGGAGAATTTCCCCGTCAGCACTTGAGGCCGGCGCCCGCGAGACTAATTGTGATTAACTATGGAGAAGAGGCAGTCGACAGCTCACTGGGTTGATCTCTCTTGGCTGTCTTTCCTTCCTTCTTCTTCTTACCTGCTATTCATTTAGCAACACCGATGCGATGCTGGGATAGCTTGTTGATCGCACATTTAGAGTAGCAGGCAAGAAACTTGCACTCACATGCTGTATGACCCTGCCAATCACACTGGGTTGCGTTCCAAAATTTAACTCTCACTTCAAGTATCATTTTATCCTTGTCATCGAATATTGAATAAAGATAAAAGATACTCGAAGTTGACAGTCAAATTTTGAAACGTCCTGATAGCAGCAGCCTGATCTGATGATCGATTTATCTTGGCGCAAAACTGTAATTTAATTAACAATTACAAATTGCAATTTAATTCTTAATTCAATTAATTACGAAATATAATTACTAATTAAATTAAGAATAATTGAATTACATTGCAATTTGTAATTGTTAATTGAATTACACTTTTGCCCAACTCTGTGCATAGTGAACAGAATCCAATTGAAATCAGGAATTCATTCTCATATTCAAAGGAATGTTTTTCAAAAGTTCATGAAATTCATTGTTTAAAAATGAGGGAAATCCATTCGCATTTAAGCGACCTAGTAGAAAATGGAGTCTAATTAAAATATTGCCAATTATTCCTACATTATTCCAACCATATATTACATTGAAAACTGTGTTGTTTATGGATTACTCGATTCTCATGTGATCAAACATGAGTATTTCTTTGATTATCTTGACTATATATCACTTCATCTGTCTACAAAATGTTTTGTGAAAATTGTGAATCGTTATCTATTTGGTTTAAAAACCAATCGCAAAATGCTCTCCTGCGTGGCATATCAGTCAGTAATAAATACTGGGCACGTTGAAAACGTGATATGGATGTCCATCGGCTGAAAGTGTTTTCCATATGATTGTGAGTGGGAAATTCCTAACGCAGAACCAGATCTTCGGGTATTTGTTGATGAGTTTTGCTCGAAATGCTACAATATGGCTGTCATTTTGCAGTGGTGCAAAAACTTCATCAGCCCGGGGAATCATATTAAATGATCCAGTTTCCTTCAATCGTTGAAATGTTTAAGGGAATATTGATTTATCCGGCAATCTTCTGTTTCGCGGAAATCCCGCGGCGCATTCACGACGAGCAGCATTAGCTTGTGATTTTCATCACAAAACCCATATAAATATCGATATACCATATCGGTATATTCACTATTAGAATATGTAACGAGGCATGATTATAAGTTTATTCTACAAAAGCATTCAACAAACTAATAGCTATGAACTACGAGCTTTGCGAACAAAAGCCTATCAATGACTTTTGAGCTTCAAAACAAAAACAAGAGATATTTTATTTATTTATTTCTACAGTTCTATATGATTTCAGAAGTAAATATCTCGAACAAAGCGTTTGCGAGCATACGTCCAGAGGGAAATTTTTATTTGTTTTGAGATATCCTGCATTCACATTTTAAGTTTGGCGGTTTAATCCGTGAACTCTGTAGGGGAAATCGGAGCACCGATTGTTTAACATAATTTAGAATGTTTAAATTAATACTATGATACAATACAACTGTTATTTCGTTGTTATAAAAAATAAATGTTAGATTATTACTTATAACATAGTAAGATGAGAAAAGATGCGCTTGCATTTATGTTTTACTAAAAAAACAATATTAAAACATTTTTATGCAATTAAAAAATTACTATTGCACTATGAAATTATTAATGATCGATGCTTTTCAATAGAATTTAACTTACCTGTTAAATTCTACTGTTACCTACCACTGTTACCTATATTTTTTATCTAGTGGTAGGTAGGCTTGCTTCAAAAATGATGTCTTCTCGTTGCGTTTATAGTCGCAAATGGAAATGCGATCCATCAGATTTTTCTCCGTTAAATCGGAACCAACATAAAAACGGTTTACCATGGTATGTAGTCAAGCTTCACAAAATATTCGTGGATGGTGGATTTTGACATTTAACATTTCTGCTAATTTACATGTCGTATAGCGTGGGTCATTCTCGATCAGTGTTTTAATCTGATCTTCATCTGTGGTGGAGGGTTTACCCGGGCGTTCTTGATCTTCAAGGTTGAAATCACCAGCTTTAAACCTAGCAAACCACTTCCGCACAGTTCTTTCAGCTACAGCACTTTCGCCATAAACAGCGCATATCTTGTTTGCCGCTTGTGTGGCATTTTTGTCTTTCCGGTAAAAAAAAAGCATTAAATGCCTAAAATGCATTTTGTTTTTTTCCATATTCAAAGACGTAAAACTGACAAAAATTAACGTATCGCAACCAAATTTTTTTCCAAATATGTCTGAAGTACCATCTTTTATCGATATGTACGCATGTCATTTGTTTTCAATCGTTCTGATATATTCAGACTTATCTTTACGCCACCTACCAAAAATCGGCACGAACTTTCCGGGCAACCCAATATTAAATGTATAATTGGAGTACATGGATCATACATAATATTAAATATTAAATATTCACGGAACAGTGAATCCATGAATATTAAATATTCACGGATACAGAAAGTATATGTACTAAAAAGGCAGTTTATACTTCTAAGCAATTAATTTTATTTTATCGTAATAAATTTTTTATCTTATATTAATGGTTATTTCTCATTTGTTTTCTTATAATTTTCTATTGTATTATTTAATAATTATTAATTGTAATTA
>NW_017259564.1:530390-535076 GCF_001594045.1 Atta colombica
TATATTTTTATTTTTTTCTTAAAAACTAATAAATATTTACTAAATATACTTATTAAATTTTAAAATATGTATTATGCTTTAATTATTAAAAAAAAATGATACAAAAATTTTTATATTTAGATGTACTTTTAAGAGTTTGAATTTTTGTGACACTCATATACTCATGATGTCCCGGTCTGCCCTATATTTTTTTTATATTTATATTAATAAAAATTTTTTTTAAATTAAAATAATTTTTCAAAAATATTGATGTGAATGAATAGAAGTAATTTAAATGTAAAAGTTTTATTTAAAACATTTCTTGAATAGTAATAAATGTTATTGTTAAATAATATAATAAAAAAACTATTTAAGATATATAAAGTATAATAGAGCGATATTCCAGGCTAATTTTTTGAAAAATATGTATTTTCTTAAAAAATGTTTCAGACAAAAGTTTTTCGACTTCAAGGGAGATATACATATTAATATGATATTATCGGTTAGGTGGCGTTGTCAGAACAAGGTCACGTTGAATTTTTAAATAAAACTCCCCATTTTTCATTAAATATTCTTGTAGCTAACTTCGAGAGCTTTTCAAAACGTTATAATAAAATATTTTCAGACTGTGAGCTGAAAATGAGCTAAAGTTTATCGAAAGGTGGAACAATCAAGCTTTAATCTTCCTCTAGCTAAACTTATTTTTTAAGAAAACTTACAGAGCAACAAATTTCTTTGACAAATTTCTTTTTAGTAACAAACAGAGCAAGAAATAAAAATATTAGAATTGATTCTATTCACTTTATTCTGCTTATAAGACTTTGCTTTTTAACAATTTATAAAATGAATGAAAATTTGTTGGGATTTCTATTTCAGATCGTCCAGAATCGAAATATTTTGCACATCAGATTTTTTATAGTATCTTGTTTGAACGTGAATAACTGAAATTAATGAATATATCTATGTATATTAATTTTTACCGAAAATAATTCAATATGTGTATTAAATTTATAAAATTATTAAAATCTGTTGCATAAGTTTTAAATAAAATTATTCTTCTTTCCAAAGATAAAGGATTTCTTAAAGGAATAGTTCTTATATATTATAAAAATTTTTTTTTCTTTATTTCTATGCAGGTCATTAACTGGGAGACAACGCTTCATATACCGAAACAGGCAAATCTTTCACCGGAAAGTATGGATTTAATCTTGAAACTTTGTGTTGGCGCTGATCGTCGCTTAGGTAAAAACGCGAATGAGGTGAAAAATCATCCATTCTTCGCGAGTATCGACTTCGAAAAGGGATTACGGCGCCAAATGGCCCCGCATATACCTCGTATTGAATATCCAACTGATACGAGCAATTTTGATCCTGTGGATCCTGATAAACTGCGCAATTCTGAATCGTCAGACTCGAACAAATCGGACGAATTGCTGGATAACGGGAAACCGTTTCACGGTTTCTTTGAATTTACGTTCAGGCGTTTTTTTGATGACGGCGGTGGTCCCGCGTATCCTAGTCGTATCAGCTTGGATGACAATGACAATCAAGGTCCCGTCTATGTATGACATTAGGTTAAATTTACGATTTACGGACACTTCGTCGTCTGCCATTTCCCTGTTTCGACACTTGTCCGTCGACGCGGTTCTGTCATTTCATTAAGATTTGATTTCGTCTTACGTAATAATTCTCTGTCTAATATCTGTTTCTTGAACTATAAATTTATGAATCTGAATAATAACGAAATGTTCTTTTGATAATGGATTGTAATGGTCACAATACTAATTAAGAATCCAAAGAGGTTTTAGTGTATTTCTATAATTTTTTAATTTTTCTTCATAAAAGATTTATTAAATAAAGTAGTTTACGATAAGCATGTTCATAAGAAATGTAACATTATTTCTTTCTTCTTTTTACTATATTAGATACTAGATTCTTAAAAGGACAAAGAGTGACGAATCAAGTAATTTTGAATTTGTTTTTGAAATTTGTTTTTTATTAATTATTTCATTAAAATAATGTTTATTTTTTCACTTAAAGTAACTGTTTTGGCAAATTAATTATTTATAAAATTTATTGTTAAAATTTTAATTATAAGTTAATCAAAGTGCTAAATTGATGTAATTAAAAGGAATTGACTATTTAAAAACTAAAATAATTTCAATTAAAATGACTTAACGCATGTATATATTTGTACATACCAAGCTGAGATTAACGTTTTTATCTGTATTGTATTTTTAAGATTTTTATTAAAAATTATCTAAATTTGGAAGACCGATATACAGATATATTAGAAACGAATTTAAAATTTATTGACATTTAGCTTTAAAAATATAACTGTAAAAAGAAATATGTAACATATGATGAAGCTCAACTTAAAAATAATTCAAATTATAAAGATCTGACAAGCATGTATATTTTTCATGCAGACATGTGCAGATGACAATCGTTGTAGCGACAATATACATTAGTACGTATTTAACAGCATATAATGAATGTCTTTCAAAAATCTAATGGATTATATCGCTAAAACAGCTATGAAAGAAAAGATAAAATTAAATGATTTTAGCTACCTTAACTTGTACGTCACTATTATTCTTTAATATGTATGCATACATGTAGCTGCAAAATGCAATTTCGTCTTTTTCTTAAATAAAACTTCACGTTTTAAAACATTACGTGATACAATTTCATATTTTTTATAAAAAAAAGGTATAATATAATAAACATATAATATATATATATAGTATTTTTAGAAAAAAAGTATAGTTTATTATAGCAATTATTTTAATTTAAAATTTATTATTTGTATATTTTAACATTTTCATGTATTACTTGTTTTATTTACGTTGTAAGGAATATAATGTAAGAATACAAGATGTTTTGTTCCAGAGATGCGTAATCGATGACAAATTAGAAAATTAACTCAAAATGTATAAGCCAATACAAGAATCGCTATTAAAAATTTATTAATAAGAAATTTATCTCAAAATTATATTATATGCGCAACAAAACATCTTGTATTCTTACATAATGAGAAACTTGTATGGATCATATTAATAATTTTCTCGTTTTTGTTTATAAATATGATAAAAATAGAGCGTGCATATAAGACATGAAAAATATACAAATAATATACATCAATAATGTTTTATCAAATTGTATAAAAGCAAATTGTTCGCAAATATCGAGAAAATGGATTTATTATTTACATTTATTATGCAATCAAAATTTTGAAGATAAGATTATATTATCATCTCTGGTAGAAAATAACAAACACGAAGTACGTTTTCATATGTAGGAAAAAATATTTCAGTGTGATAAAAATGAAGTAACCTGAATTTTTAATCTCAAGATGGGGAAGTGTGAATAAATAGTGATATTGCATCATTCTAAGAAGGACAGAAATCTCTAAGTAGAAACAATAAATAAGCCTAAAACTTTCTGCCGAAATAAAACAATATATATTACAGATAAATAAATAATTATTGAGCGCAATTGATATTTTATGCATGCATAATGACCCTTTTATTCTAAACATGATGCATGCCAATAAATGATGTAATGGAAGAGCAATAAAAGAAAACGTTAAAAATAGAGAAAATTTGAGTATTAAAAAGTGCTATAAGGATAGAAAAAATATTGACTGCACACATTCGGAGAATATAAAAAGATTATTGTGTTAAATAATTAAATATGATATATCAAACAAAGAAATGTTGATAGACAAATGTTAATAGGGAAACAGCAGATGATCAAACTTAAAGACTCGTCAGCCTTGTCCATATAAAAATAATCTTATTTTTTCTATTTGAGAGATATATATACAAAAAAAGAAATCTATTTTTAATAAGTGTTATGACTTATTTTTATGTTACTAAAAATTATTTATCAAATTTATGGAAAAATCTACATTAAAATTGCAAGAAAGTTAAAATGAAATTTCCGTTTGTCGTAGTACGAAAAGGTATTGTACGTGACCAATTTTTATATTTTGTATATTATTGACAAGCATTTTGCCTTTGACATTTTATTTATAATCATATACTGATTACTCAGACTAAAATTTAGATAGCAAATTTTTTTGATTTTTAATTTCTTCAGTAACATTTTTTAGTTTTTAAATAAATATCAAAAATAGGAGATGTACTTTTATATTTTCGATATATGAAGATAAATGTAATTATTAATAAAATTTGGAAAAGAATTATTGATAAGAAAATGAAATATATTGTAATTAGTAACAAAATTTTAACATAAAATATGAATGAATGAAGAGGGCCATAGTCAGTCAAGGCCGGTCTTGCCTAATAATATTTTTGTGTGAAGCTTTACAAAATTCAGTAGTATTTAAATATATGTATATTTCTAATATTATTTTACAAAATTTAAAAATATAAAAGAATATCAACAAGGAACACTATTCAACATTTACACATCAATTTTGATAAAACTTTTATTATTATTAAAGATACTTGCAAAATGATGAATAACAATATTTATTTTATTAGCAAACGTTAATGTTTAATAAGAAAAATTGGAATTATGAAAAAATTTATGAAAAATTGGTGGAAGTTGAGAAAATATGAGAAACAATAAAGAAAGAATCTTTTTATTACCGTACAAACAATCAAGGAAATGAAGAATCT
This sequence comes from Atta colombica, assembly GCF_001594045.1. Taxonomy (NCBI): domain Eukaryota; kingdom Metazoa; phylum Arthropoda; class Insecta; order Hymenoptera; family Formicidae; genus Atta; species Atta colombica. The sequence continues at coordinate 535,019 of NW_017259564.1, forward strand.
TAACGATTAAAGCTAGATTTTTTAATGCTTAAATAATTCTAAGTGAATTTGTATTTAC
>NW_017259564.1:535176-539510 GCF_001594045.1 Atta colombica
TTTTTCTGGACTAAAAATGCAGCTAAACTATTGAAATAATATCGTAATTAAATTTTGATGTTCAATAGGCATCTGTTAAGAGATTTTCGTATGTTAGAAATCTGTAAATAAATTTATTTATTCCGAAAAATATTACTAAAATATGCGAAAATTATATTTTCTAACATCATTTTGTAAATGTTTTTATTATTTCCACGAAGATGTACTTTAGCCTGCTGGATACGAATCCGTTGTCTGTTTATCATAATTTTGAAAAATATGTTAAAAAGATAAAATCAATGATTTTTTTAGAGCTTTTGTGATGTTGCAGCATTAACAGCAAATTTTTTTTCTAAATTTTGTTAATATGCGAATTTCAGTAATCTTTCGTTTTCGAAATATCGCAATTTCAACAATAGTTCTTTTCCCAGGTAATATGGAAAAAACATTTTATTCCATCTTAACATTGCCTCATATGGAAAGTGCTTTTGTACTTATATAATATAAAATAAAGAAATTATAAAATAAAAAGAATAATCTTGAATAATATTGTATTTTCGTTTATTTCATATTTCTTTTTGGTTTCATATAATTTGATTACATTATGTAAGTACAAAAATATTTATTTCCCCCATAATTCAATATTAAGATGGAATAATCTTTTCCATATAATGTAGATATATAAGAAAAGAGTTATTTTTAAACTGCTGTATCTCGAATACAAAAAAATCGAAACGAAGCAAAATGCATTTTAAAAAGTTAATTTTACATAACATTAACGAAATTTAAAAAAAATTATTACTAATGATACAACGCCTTAAAAATCTTCAAAATCATTTTTATATCTTTGAAGTTTCTTAAAATTGGGACATGCCAAATTTTAACAATAGAATCATGTTTAACAAGCAAAGACTATTTGTACTTATATACAAAAAATAATGTTGGACAGTAATTCTTTCAATATTTTTTCATATATTATACTTTTTATATACTATATGTATATGTTATATACAATATTATTTTTACTTTCATCAGTTTTTTATAAACATTCCAATTTTTCCTATTAAATATTAAGTGTGGGAAAAAATGGCGTTTTTCTCGTTAGATGGCATTAAAAAAACGCCACGAACTTTTTCCCACACCTAATATTAATAATTGCTAATAAAAATATTGTTGTTGTTCATTATTTTACAAATTTATTTGTAGTAAGTAAATCGAAATTGGTGCGTAGAAGAATATTCTCGGTAGTATTCCCTGTAAGTAATGCAGTTTTCTTATTTTAATTTATCTAACGAGCGTAATTTAATTACATACATTTGTAATGACTAGTCACTATAATTGCTTATATATTTTAACATTATTAAAAAATTAAGAAATTAAATAAAATATTAATAAGCTTAAGTACAAAACAAGAAAGTAGACTATATAAATTTTAAATATTAAATCAAATAAACATATAATGATTAATCTGTTATACACGAACGTATTTTGTTTTGCTTCGTTAAAAACATTTAAAATAAAAAAGTATGGATCCTTGTATCGATATAAAAATTTACATACTTTTTTTGGATGTGTATACATTTTTAAAAAATAAATTTGAAAGAACAATCTCGAAATGCATCAGAATTTAGATTAAGAAAAAGTAAATCAATGAATAAATGATAAAAAAATAAGATACATAAAAAAATAAAACAAAATAAATAAGCTAAATAATTATGCAATGTTATATAAAGAAAAATTAATATCAAAAGATGAAATGGAAAATACGTTAATAATTATACTGTATTTGATCGGTTAAAGTTATAATGTACATTCACAATGTTTACTAATAATCAAAAATATAATGGAAATTAAAATTTTATTTTATGATATATCATAATTTTTATATTGGAGGTTTATCATTTTTCACATTTTAAAGTGCATATTTCATGATTTTATATATTAAATCAAATTTAATTTATAAATAGATAATATTTTATCAAAAATTTTAGAAAAATTTTGTTTTAATGATTGTTTTAAATACTTTTCACAGAAATATTTTGATTGAGTTTTTAAAAATTATATTGTATGCGCTAGATTTTTCTGGAATTTTTAGTATTTCATTGTTGTAATGTAGATAGTAGTTTTAACATTAAAAATGACCTGATGTAAGGTCGAAACGTCTGTATTTTGACTAATTAAATATAATGTTTTGCAATTTATAATAATAGCGAATAACATCTTGCTTGTGCCCTTTAACAGATTATTTTAATTTATTTAATTGAGCATTGAATTACTTTTTATTTAAATTATATAGTTTCAAACTTTTAAAAAAAACATAAAGTGATTAAAAGTATATTACGGAAACAAATCAGAAGTATATTACCTTTCTCCCCCCTAAAATATATTCTTTCTGAAAAATACACACACACACACACATACACACACACACATATATATATACAGAGTACGAATACAGTACTGTGTTTTTATGAGGAAATTATGATTTTCACGGAAAAATTCGCAAAAAAAATTATGTGCAAGCATAAAGTCAAATTGAATAAAACAAACATTTACAGGGTGTACTATTAGGATGGTGTTGAAAATTAACTTATATTTGCTCTTCCAATTTGACAATTGTTTTTCTGTCGAGTATTTGAAAATCATCAATCTCATTTGAACCGTTGTACTACAAGCCAATATATGATTGTCAGCATGAACGCATTAAAAATTGAAGAAAAGATGTGTTTGAGTGCATTTACATTAAACAAAGACTACTCAACAAATTCATACTGTAAATTTCATAGTAAAAGTTCCAAGCAAAAGAGTACATTTACAAGTGAAATCTCAAATCTGATTTTATGAAACTTTATATGATTTTAATAAAATTTTGTATTCATATAGGTTACGTAAATAAATAAATTCAGAAAATATTAATGCTGAGAAAAAAGTTTTAAGAGGGGAAATTACTTTATAAGTAAAGCGATTTTTAGTTTCTTTTTATTATATTTCAAAAATTGTTCAAAATATCAAAAAGTTATTATACAAGATAATAATTTATAATAAAATTACTTCTATTCATTTACATTAATATTTTTTACATAATTTTTTCTAAAAATTTTTTTTTTAATTTTGAAATGTTTTGTTTATATTTCATATTAACACTCATAAACTGGATTGTACACTTGACATCACAAATGTCTTAACATACCTTTTCATGCCTGTTAATTTTTTTTCTTATTTTTTCTTCTCAATCCTTTATCGATGCTCGTGCAACTTCGTATGTTAGGGCATTTGTGACGCCATGTACAATAGTTCAAATGAAATTAATAAGTCTCTAATATACAACCCTAATTAGAAAGACAATCGTCGAAATGGAGAAGAAAAAATATGATTTACATACTTTTATCACAATCTATCCTAATGATTACCTTGCATAGTGACAACTCACTTACGACACTGATAATAATTTATAATTTTTTTGCAATTTTAATAAAATAGTATTCAATATGAATGTAAAATCTCTTGTTACGATTTCCATTCAGCAAGCTGAATTGTAGATATATTTTCACACACGCAATGATTTTACATTTTATAAGACATAAAGTACACAGAGTATTCCATTTTAGGAACAAACTTCAGGGGATGATAGATCTCATAAAAAAAACGACTTTTGTTAAGAAAACAATATCCTCTGATGCATTTTTAAGGAATTATTTATTCAATCGCGTATGACAATACTAGTTTACATTTTTTTATTTTGTTTTTAAGAGAACAACGAAAACGTGCGTACTTCATGGCCGATCTGAACAAGACACATAGGTTAAAAATAGAGAACATAAATTTCTTAATAAAAGCTGTTTCTTTAGATAAGATCGTCCTTCGAAGTCTGTAGTCCTGATACATCTTATGTTGCTAGATGAAAAATAAAGAGATTCTTTTCCCTTTTTTTAATGATATATAATTATTATTTAATTTGGAATAAAATATATTGATATGGACGAGAGAGGTGAAGAGAAATAAAACGATTTCATGGGTAGGCATCATTTCAAAATATATGTATATTGGATTGTGTACAATGTATTATCATAGAGCACATTTATAGAAAACAAATATTTTACTTGCCATTTTCATTCGTTTGTATTAGTTATCTCATATAAAAGTATCCGGTCTAATACATTTCTACAAATACTGTGATATTGAGGATAATTAGAAATATATGTGGTTTTTAAATGTATCGGTCTTATTTAACATTGTCTCTTATTTCAAATATTTTACGAATTATTATAAATAATTATTAAAAATTATATGTACACACACATATATATATATATATATATATATATATGCACACATACACTTGTATATGTATATTT
>NW_017259564.1:539610-542771 GCF_001594045.1 Atta colombica
ACAGACTTTCGAATGAATGTAATGTGTTCATCGCATATTTTAATGCATCTTTTAATCATTGTAAACGTTTTTTAATATTATCTAATTTTAAAGCTCGGTTTCATAAAGATTAATTTTAAGATTAACTTTATAATCTCAGTTCAATTTTCTTTTTATTTTTCTTTTTACTTCTTAGATTTGTTAGTAAACTTTTCTAATTCTAAGAATTAAAAAAAAATAATAAATAATTGAACCGAGATTAAAGTTAGTCTTACATTGATGGAAACGGGCATAGACAGATAGAAGAGACGAATTTATATAGCACACCGTATACATTAAATATATTATATACACTTTAAAGATGTTAATAGTTTCGTTTAATAGTTCTGATTTATCGTATCGTTTATCGTATCATGAAAACCGTGTTAGCAGTGAACAGTTTACATTGAATCTAAAATTTCGTTGCACAATAAGATTACCGAGACAAAATCGATCTAACAAAGTATAAAACGACACTTGACATGATTACGTTTTCGTAATCTGATATGTCGTAATTAAGTTGCCATCTCTTGTAATTAATGTCCTTATTATAAGAGCGTTAACAATAGTAAAAGAGGAACTAATGTATATATCGCTGCACGAGTTTAATCATTAGCTGTATCTATGTCGGAAGTGAGTTTGTAATTATAAACGTAGTAGCGTAAAAACGCAATAATTTTTGTCTATATTTTTCATTGCGGAAATTGCGACAGATTTATTTTTACATAATAACGATGGCATAATTCAGTACTTCTCTTCAATGCATCATTTTCAAAATGCATCTTGATTTGAGCCGCAGTTTTTCCAAAGCGTCTTCCAACGTTGAAATTAAACTCAAATGTGTCGGAATTCTCACAATGAGTGCCTTATTAATTTGTGTCCTTAATGTGAACTAAAGTACAATTGGCGTTATAGTGCATATGCCCGGGAAATTTCCATGTAAAAATACATATAAATGTATATAATTATATATAAAATGTGTTCATGTATATGTATGTACAAGGTAGGCCTTTTTCGTCCCATCCTAAATATTTTTTACATAAAAAATGTTTTACAACAAAAATAGAACAGTTTCGAGGGAAACGTATTTTGATCATGTTGTTTTTCTTCTAGATGGAGGCGCTAAGAGATAGGGTACACTTCCATTTTTTTAAATGGAATTATATGATTTTTTTTACATAGTATGATTCCTTTAATTATTCTATATATGAAAATAGATATTAAAATATAAAAAACCAATAGTTTACAAGATATTTTATACTTCATTGATATAAAATATTAAATATCTTGTAAACTATTAATTTTTTGATAATCATATCTTAATGCTTTTATGAATAGAATAATGAGATGAATCAGTTGGTGTAAAATGTTAAAAAAAAACATGTAGTTATTTTAAAAAAATATGTAGGCAAAATGAATACTTATAAATAAGCAATATGTTTTTTTTTACTGCATCAATTGATTCGTCTCATTCATAAAATTGATTTTAGTACGTGCGCGCGATTATAAAAAAATTAATAGTTTACGAGATATTTATATACTTTTGATATAATATATGAAAAATTTTTTCACTTAATACATACATATATATTACGTAATATGTACACGCAAACTATATATACATATATATATATACGTCATATACATATAATGAAATTAAATAAATGCCGTGCGCCTGTATTGTTCTAGTATTTTAAATTGACTAATTAACGATGTGTGATATCCCCTCCCAAGAAAAATAATATGATCAAAATATACTTCCTCTCAAAACCGTTTCTACTTTGTCCGCAACATTTTTTGTAAAAAGTATAGGAAAAAAGATATTTGATATGGATCATTAAAATGGCCCACTTTATATATTTTTTTCCTTCTTCTGTATATTCTATATACATAGAGAAATTAAGTAGAATTGGAAAATAATTAATTAGGATACTTCTTTTTAAAGTAAGATCTAGTTTTATTAAAAATAAAAAGTGAAATTTGAAAAAGTGAGGCAAAACTGCCTGTATAAAAATGTATTTATCATGTACAATTTTTACTTAATATTTATATAATTATATATAGAATACTGTATATCATTCATAATTTTTCTTTTTGTAAAAAACAATGTAAAAATTATTAAATTAAACTCTTCAATTATTCATATTTTTCCAATATATGAACAAATACACGAAAAAAGAAAAATATATATGGATATATTTTGTATATAATTATATATATAATTACATATATTTTTATAAAACGTTTTTTTCGAGATATGCAAACAACTACCAGTGTCTAATTGAATTGTAGAATATACTATTTAATGATTATTATGAAAAAGCGCGCGTAGAGAGCGAGAGAGAGAGAGAGAGAGAGAGAGAGAGAGAGAGAGAGAGAGAGAGAGAGAGAATAATGTACCATTAAATTAATCATTTGTATGTATTATATATTTGAAAGTAAATGCTATATATTTATCGTTAGCTCTAATGATACGTTGTCAATAAAGATAAAATCTTTAATAAGTACTTTTCAACGTAAGAAAAATAAGAACGTATTCATTTAAGTGGCTGTTCTATATGCACATTATACTTTCATATCTATTCCTATAACATAATTAATAGCGACAGTGATAATCGCGCGCGACATGATTCTTACATTATAACTAATTAAATATTTTATGGCGACTAGTCTTGCTACAATTAAAATAATACATGTACATGTACACTACACATCTCTCAATGTGTATATATGTATGTATATGAGTGTCCATTACTATATACATACTCGCACATACATAATACATACACGTATATTGGATATCTAATTTCACAAATGACTCGAAACAAACATAGTAATGTTCTGATAAAAAAAGAAGTCATTATTGCAGCTATTTAATAATTATTGTATGTAATGTATGATGAGTAAGAAGTGGTTCTTTATTTTTTTTCTATTTGCAATTAAAATATGTTATACACATTTGAGATACTCTGATTACGATTTTATCACTAAAATTACACTGAAATATGTAACTCTAACGTGTGTAAAGATAATTGTAACATAAGTAGTGACACAAAAACCTAGTAATTTTTTTGTGTGTTTATTGTAAAAAATAAATATAAAAGTTGTAAGATATTAGAGATAATTATATATATATATATATA
>NW_017259564.1:542871-552205 GCF_001594045.1 Atta colombica
TTTGTTATTATATGAAATATTTCAAACATAATTATACAGATACCTGACCAGAGTGTGGTATTAATAAATTATGGACTTTTTAGCACATCTTTCTTTTACGTAATTCACTTTGTGCATAGACAATATTTAATTAATTGAAGGAAAATCATCGATTGAAATTGTAGATAATATGTTTAGATTTTCTCATAAAAATCATATAACAATACTTATAGATATGCATTTCTGAGATTATTCTGAAGTGAAAATTAATACCAGTTTTTTTAATACCAGTTAATGAAACTATAACAATTTTTGAGTTCTAAATATTTAAAATTAACGAATCAAGTCTGCTAAAATTAATGCGCGCGATCATAACTTTTTCTAGAGCAGAAACGTAAAAAATGAAAACTTTTTAAAATTATGAAGGGCTATTAAGCTTCGCTAGGTGTTGCTAAATATAATCTTTACTTTTTGAAAGTTACATTAATTTAATTTAGACTAACGTCAAGTGTAAACAGATTACAAATATATAGATCTTATATACATGGATGCGCCTCTCTCGTTAAATAGAAAGAAACAAACAAAACAACGTTGTATCTTCTATCCTTTGTTGTACCAAATATACGACGCCTATGCTCAAAATGGAGAAATGATTTAGTGATGTACATTTGGGCTCGGGCACCACAGAAAATCATCCCCTCCACTTTTACCCCATCAATGACAAACTGATGCCGCCCTCGTACAGACTTGTGGTAGAACGCCATCGTGAACCGTTCGCGAACGTCGTCGTGAATCATTCTCGAACGCTGCTGCGAACATCGGGCTCTTCTGCTAGGACCACAAGGAGTCAATTTTAATCTTGGGACAGAGTCCTCGAAATTATTATAAAATTCATATGGAATCTCTGTATAATTCGATAATTACATGTGCAATTCCAAGAAATTATTGTATTGGAAGTACAAATAAGTTTCCGCCGTTTGCAAAAGAAGGCGCCACTAATAAACTATAGTTAAAATTGTTTGATGTAAATGACACATCGTAAGATTGGACATCCGCAACACCATAACCTTGAAATATTAGCGATTTTGTATCAGCATTATATATATTTTTTTTTTGTACGAAAATGTCGAGTTTTGAGCCGAATAAGCGTCATTTGCGGGAACTTTTGATTTACTTCTTTAATTTGAAGAAATCTGCAACTGAGGCATAGATTGCTTGTAGAAGCATATGGTGATGCTGCCTTAAATGAGAGAAGTCGTGAGTGGTTTCAAAAGTTAAGAACGGTGAATTTGACGTCAAGACAAAGAACGTAGCGAAAGGCCGAAAGTGTACGAAGACGCGGAATTGGAAGCATTATTGGATCAAGATTCGTGTCAAACGCAAAAAGAATTTGCACTTACATTAGGAGTGACTCAACAAACAATTTCATATCGATTGAAATCATCGGGAATGATTCAAAAGCAAGGGAATTGGGTTCCATATAAACTGAAGCCGAGAAACGTTGAACGCCGATTTTTCGCGTTCGCATGTGAAATGCTGCTTGGCAGGCATAAACGAAAGGGCTTTTTGCATTGTATAGTCACTGGTGATGAAAAATGGGTTCACTACGATAACCCAAAGAAGAGGAAATCATGGAGACCACCTGGCCATGCTTCAACATCGACAGCCAAACCGAATATTCATGGAAAAAAACTCATGTTGTGTATTTGGTGGGATCAACTTGGTGTCGTGTATTATGAGTTGCTCAAACCGAACGAGATCATTACTGGGGCTCTCTACTGAACACAATTGATGAGATTGAACCGAGCACTCAAGGAAAAACGCGCCCACTACTACTCCAGGCATGACAAAATTATTTTCCTGCATGATAATGCTCGACCACATGTTGTGACGCTGGTCAAAACCTACTTAGAAACACTCAAATGGGAAGTTCTATCCCACCCGCCGTATTCTCCAGATATTGCTCCTTCCGATTACTACTTGTTCTGATCAATGATGCATGGCCTGTCTGAGCAGCATTTTACATCATATGAAGATACCAAAAATTGTAGCGATAATTGGATAGCCTCAAAAGATGAAGCGTTCTTCCGACGCGATATCCACATGCTACCAGAAAGATGGGAAAAAGTAGTGGCTAGCGATGGCCATTACTTTGAATAAAACATTATGTATCGTTCACAATAAATGCTTAATTTTTGATAAAAAACGGCGGAAACTTATTTGTACTCCCAATATAATATTAAATAAAATTGTATATTTTATCAAATGATTTCATATGCAGTGAAAAAAATTATTTATAATTAGATAAAACCATATGAAATCATGAAATCATGTAATGGGACAATATTTCAACTATAATAGTATAGTTATTCCCTCGAATTTCTTACTATCAAACGAATCATCGCAGTATTTTGTGGTATAATTTATTTACATAGTGTACTTTATTCGGTTAGAGATGATGTTATACAAATGATTATAAATGGTCTCGGATTTGGACAAATTTCGCAAACTAATAAAAGTGGAACACTCATACGCGGCGATAGCTTTCGCAACGGTGTTCGCAGCAGGTTCATGAACATAACGGCGTACTGATACAAGTTTGTACGCGGCTTTAGGTTCAGCGCAGAGCGAGTGAAGCAGCGATAGAAGATAGAAGTTATCCTTCTCCTTAGGGCTTCCCACTCCCTCCCTATATGTTTTCAAACCAGTTTGTGACTATCAAGAATCTGTGCATTATAATTTTATTGCATAATATAATCAAATAGAAAAAACGCGCAGATTACTGATTGAAACTAATTCAATTGTATTGGAACAACCTTTGATCTGAATAATAAAAAGTTTGAAATAATAAAAAATGAAAACAATTTCATTTGAATAAATTTAATTTCAAAAATTAAAAATTATTGGGAGTACAAATTAGTTCGGTCCGTTTTTTGTGCATTTATTTCAAAACAAAATGAATGAACAGATCAATTAAAGTATTGTCCATCGCTGCCTACTACTTTTTTCCATCTCTCAGGCAATTTTCGAACTCCATCTCGAAAAAATGACTCATCTTTGGAAGCGATCCAATTTTGGAGTTAATTTTCGATTTCTGCGAAAAAAAGTGAATCGGTGACTTGCCAAATCGTGCTGCATCCTTCGAACAACTAGTAATCAGAAGGAGCAATGTCCGGAGAATACAGCGGGTGCGATCCCATTTGAGCGTTTCCAAATATTTTTTTACAACTTTAGCGATATGAGGCCGAGCGTTGTCATGAAGAAGAATAACTTTATCATATCTTTACTCGTATTCCGGCCGTTTTTCTTGCAATGCATGACACTCAAATGAATCAATTGTAGCCGATACCGATTGCCCGTAATGGAATCGCCAGGTTTCAGCAACTCATAATAAACAAGACCCTTTTGGTCCCACCAGATACAGAGCATGATCTTCGAACTATGAATGTTCGGCCGTGTTGATGTTGAAGTCGATGGCAACGATTGACCGACTTTAGCGTAGTATTTTTTCTTATGGGATTGTCGTAGAATATCCACTTCTCATCTCCAGTCACAATCCGGTGCAAAAAACCTTTTCTCTGTTGTCTTTGAATCAGCTGTTCGCAAGTGAAAAATCGCTTTTCAACGTCTCTCGGTTTCAGTTCATAAGGCACCCAATTTCCTTGCTTTTGAATCATTCCCATGGCTTTCAATCGTACAGAAACGGCTTGTTGAATTATCCCCAATGATTCTGCAAGCTTCTCTTGCGTTTGACTCTGATCTTCTTCGATCTCGAATAATGCCTCTAATTCTTTGTCTTCGAATTTTTTTGGCTATCCAGAGTAAGGCTTCAACGCTGAAATCTCAATCCTTGAAACGTCGAAACCATTCCCTATATGATTTATCAGTTGGAGCAGTGTCACCATAAACTTCGACAAGCATTCGATGGGCTTCAGCCGCACTTTTCTTCCAATTAAAGCAGAAAATCAAAACCTCTCGCAAATGCTGCTTGATTAACACAAAATTCGACATTTCAAACACAGTAAAAATCAAGGTTTTTGTATGAAATTCAAAGTGATATAAACTGAATATTATTAGCAGATGTTTAACCTCTCTGAAACCGCCAAAATCAGCTGTCATTATGAACCTTTCACAACAGCTGGAGCTATCTTTAGGGAAACGGACCGAACTAATTTGTACTCCCAATATAAAAAGTTAACAACAACAAATTGTATTTATATGAAATTTATATGAAATTGTAAAATATTTTCCGTAAAAATTTGCTCATTAATATAATATTAGATATTAGAACGCTAGTTAGAAAAGAACTCGAAAAAGAATTTCCCGTAATGTCAAATATATAAATGACAGTAAAGGACAATATTGGAAAATAAAGGACAAAATTGAGTTTTGAAGAAATAAATAAATTTAAAGAACAGTTACTTAAAATAAAGGACTGTCCTTTACAATAAAGGATGGTTACCGAACTATAGCTAGCGAAATTATAGATTTTTTTATATTAATTATAGGAATTATAGGATATATTAATTAGGAATTATAGATTATTTTAGGTATTTAGTTAGAATAGACACGTTTCATAGGTTTGTATGTTTTCTGCATGTTTTTTGCGTGTATCCTACATATTCTGCGCATTTTCTGCATTTTATGCATATTATGCGTAGCATAATACTTTACTGTCCCGCAGATTACCCAATCCTCCCAGATAACATTTATGTTGCATAAGATATCTAAAAGACGTTTTTTAGACTATCTAAAAGATGTCTAAAAGATATCTTTTAGATATCTTATGCAACATAAATATTATCTGAGCTGCTTCCAACAGGTTTCAGCTATCGCTCATTACTCATTAAAAAGTTATTAATAAAAAGTTATTAATAAAAAAAGTTTTGCTGCATAAAACAAAAATTTTTTGCTTTAAAACAAATTTCTTACTTCAAAAACAAAAAAATTTTTTTGAAAATACTTTCTACATAATTTCTATTTTTAAATCCCCAGGAGGGGAGGTGGAGATGGAGCTCGCTTTGCATGGGAAATCATACGTATCTAAAAAGGGGATGAGGGGCTTCTCTCTGAAAAGTGGAGTGGAACTCGCTTTCCGTGGAAAATACTCTTGGCAGGAGGGGAGGTAGATAATTTTGCATGGGAGAATCATTATAAAATTGCAAAAACTACGTTCTATTTATAAAACGTTTTTTTTGTTAATAGTCCAAGAGCTTCAGAATTCTTTTATTTCACATATAAGGACAGTCGAGGGAGTTAGGAGGGGAAATGGAAGGAACGTAATTAATACCGTTCTTGTGACTTATCGCTCTGTGACGGGGGTCACACGTCAGAAGCACTCGAGTAAATCTCTGGTGCGAGTCCACAGAGTCGCGAACGCATTCACTCACTCCTGATCCGGAAAATAAAGTACACAAAGTTAAGAAATACTAATAAAGAGCTTTATTTACAACAAGACATAGAACGAAAGAACACAGAGCGATAGAACTGAGAAGATATAATTTCTTAAGCCAGCAGGACCAAATGAGCAGAACCAATCCGGACCAATTTAATTTTTTAGCACTCATTTTGTATTAATTTGTACCATTAATAAAAATTTTGTACGCTGTGCCGTTTTGAAAAAAAAACGTGGCGCTGTTAGTTTAATATTAAGTCAGAACATAAAAAAAAGAAGAAATAAATAAAAAGAATTTGTACTAATTTGTACCAGCAAAAAAAAGTTAATATATTGATCCATTCCCCGAAAAACAATCCCCGATTAAACTTAACCCTATTAATGGTCAAAAGTAAAATACTTTTCGCCATAAACAGAATCGATATCCCTACAATCGAGAAGGTACAATTTGTATCATTTAGAAAAGATTTATAATTATGCCAAGTATACGCAGGGACACAAATATCATAATACCTGAAGTTGCATATAAGGAGAAGGTATGAGAAGGAAAAAAAAGAGATAAAAAAGCATGAAAACACATGAAAAAATATTTGTAGCTTCATGTATACATATATACATGTGCCAATGTTCTGATATCTCAATGATATATGTCCAGCAAAATCTGACAATTCAAGAATAATTCCAGCATATTCCAGATAAAAATCCATGATTTTTCCGAGGATTTATCCTATCGATTAATTTTCATTATTTAATTAATTTCATCGATTTCTACATTATTATATGCTTTATATTTAAGTTAGGAGTCTATATCACAGGAATGAATTAAAACCAAGATCAAAATGCTAATAAATTTCGAACAATATTATTTATTCTTTTATAAATGATATCAAACATTCCGTCAACACAAACAATTTGTACTTATGTTCTATTTTAGACATTAAAAATAATATTTTCTTTTAAAATTTACAAACAATACGTACCATTTCTTTTTAATTGTCTTCTTTTGTACGTAATTCTTCTCATTACTTGCAGTGGATGCAAATTCATCCATTGAAGCATTATTTCCTTTTGCTTCTGTGTTGTATTCATTTTAATAACAAAATGTATGACGAATATAAATGATTAAAAACTATTTTACATGTAGGATTTTCAATACTATAAAATATCACTAAATATATTAATTACTACGTAAATACAAAATACGCATGCATCGCATTTTCATTTTTAATCAAATCGGTTAATGGTTAAAATGTGAAAGATAAAATATACACACTTATACACGAAAGTATTCGAACAATTACATTTTTAACATTCAACGAATCAAATATGTTTATTAAATTGAAGCATTTAAAACAATAATATATACAAAGGATAGATCTTAAGATAAGACGTAAATATATATACAAGGGATAGATCTTATGATTGTATAAGTGATATTACAAAATAATTTAACAAATATATACAGTTTTTACAATACATTTAATAGTTATTTAAAATGAATAATTCTCAGTTTTAATAAGAAGTTAATCCGCCTTTTACTTTGATTATATTTTATAGCTCAAGACAATTTTTCATTAAGTTGACTAACTTCGAAATAACATTTTGCATCTATTGATTATTATAATTCATTTCATTAATATTTCGTTTCAACATTTATTTCGAAGTAATAACTTTTTTTCTTAATCTTCTTTTCACCTCATCCCATAAATGCTCAATGGGATTTAAATCGGGACTTTGTGATGGATGTGGCAATATGTGCAGAACGGGATTTATACGGTACCCATTCTTTGACAATTTTCGATGGGTGCTTTTTATTTGTTGTTTTATTGAACTATAGCACTTTGAAATAAGACAAAAATATTGCAAGAATATCATTTTTCAATTTTATGTAACTTATGAAAAATTTAGATAAAAGATTTAAAGCCCCATCTTTACACTTTATTTAAAATGCATGGTCTAAAATCTCTTTGAGATTTCTTTTCGCCTAAATATTTAAGTTTTCTTAACTTAAAATGCAAGAAAATTATGTCTAATATTTTTGCACATGGCTGTATATATGTATGTACATATATATACAATATATAATAATTCAGATTGAATTATTTATATATTATAAGTATTAAAGTATATTATAAGTATTAAAGATCTAGCTTGACTGTTAAAGGCTCTTGACTATTCAGCTAGCGATATAGAATCGGACGGCAGTCTGGCAAAATCGATAGCCCCATACACATAAACACAAGCCCATGCACATGTGCTTTCGGCACGCCAAAATCATAGACTTATAAGATAGATAGAGTATTCATACGAGAGAAACTAACTTAATAGAAAGAGAAAGAAATAATCGGAATAGTTTTCTTCTTTTCTAGTGGTAAATTGATTGGTCGCCGCGGCAAGCTGGGAAGTGGCCGACAACGAAGATAGACGTTCGAGAATTGTGGTCTTACGATCAAGCTGATTAGCCCCTCATTGTAAAAGAGAGAAACAACTGTGTCTGGAATAGAATTGTCCTTCAATGTTGTCTTCAGCTTCTCTCGTATAAATGTTTCGTCTATTTTATAAATCTATAGCCGAAATCGAGCATATGTACATAGGCTCGTATTGTGTGTGTTTTGTGTGTGTGTGTGTGTGTGTGTGTGTGTGTGTGTGTGTGTGTGTGTGTGTGTATTTTACAGCGTCTCGCCACGATAAATAGCTGAGCTTATAGGCGTGAAAAACACGTTTTTGCTGTATGCCATTTCGTTATTATTTGCCATGGAGGATAGAGAAGGAGATCGAACTTACATGGACGAAGCCGTCAAAAAGCGTGTTCAAAAGTGGTCATCTGAATTAGTTCGATTGAGATGTCGCTTTCGTTCCACGAACACAGTTCTCGCAGTTCTCTTTGCATGGTCAATTTTACGTGAAGAATGTTCCAGTTTTCATGCAATTTTAATGACAATTTATGTGAATTTACGTCTTCCTGTTATTGTCAGAACATGATGTCAAAGAATAACATCTCTATTCTTAGGTTATGTTCAATTGTTGTGCGTAAGCGTATGAGATTTGCGATTCGAACGCCATCTACCGAGCACCACCAATACCAATTCAGAAACCTGATTTTTGACCATATTTTTCAAATCCTAGACCTTCGGTCTCAATCCTTCATATTTGCTTAATTGTGAAAATGACTTCCCCCTGTATGAGAAGTCGTTTTCACAATACTTATGAAAGTCCTAAAAATGGACAGAACTACACTTATCTTGAAATTTTATACATAAAAAACGTATATTTTACTCATTTTAATAGCTATTAAACCGTGTGTTTCTGTCCGAATTTAGGCTCACTTTATTTGCCTTTTACGACTTATTTACTGATTATCAAGGGAAGAAGACAATTTTTATTCATTTTTACAAGTATTTTAAAGTAATATTATCATTTAGATTTATCCAAATTATCTTTATTTACAAATGACATGCAGCATAAATTAATGTGTATTTCTCACCTATATATATAACGTCATGATCCAACATGGCCCCCGCGACTAGTCAGAAGCCGTCATTATTTCTATTCCTTATTGTTATTTTCAAATGCATGATCCAATAAGAGACTCCGCACAATAAAAGGAACAAAGAACAGAGAACAGAGAATAAGAATCTATTAGAAATTGTGTATTCCACAATACATGATTCTGATAGATTGAAATTCTTATTTCGGAGTCCCTAAGATTCTTATTGTTTAAGGGAGGCTCCTGATATAAACGGGTAAAAAAAAATCGATTTTTTTGCACAAATTATTAGAAACATATCTGAAAAATATAAATTTTCAGTCCTAAATCAAAATTCAAAGTTGATTCTACAAGCAATTTTATCGCGTCACGCAGATATATTATACGAACGAGCGCGCGACCCGTTTCTCTTGGTCTTTTGCACAACAAACCTTTGACTAAGAATTATATCAGGCAGATGTTTTCTTATATAT
>NW_017259564.1:552743-554593 GCF_001594045.1 Atta colombica
TCATAACTTTTTTTCAAGTGGCAAGGTGCCAAACTAAATGTTTATATTTTTATTATTTATAATAAAAATATAAACTTTTACTTTTACAATTATACTTTTTTATACTCTACCGTAATTATATTAAAACATGTAAGAAGTTTTAAAATGATAAATATTAGTCTTCCTTTAAAAAAAAATTATGAAAAATCATCTTTTTGGTTTCCCAAAGTATGAGACCCCTTTAAGATCACTAACAATTTTTATTCTAAATAATAAATAATAAGAAGGAGCTATAAGTTAGATTTTTATTCAAATTTTTAGAACATATGTTTCGATTATTAGGTTATCCTCAGTGTATACCTGTAGAGAACGCAAATTTAACAAAATTAAAATGATTAGATACAATTTTTACGGATTATGGTTACGCAAAGTTGATAGTATCTATCTTCTGTCACAATAATGTAATTCAGTCTTGTAATATGTTACATTCTTTCATTATATCGGTTAAAATTAGTCCATAATGATGATAAAATTATTTAAACATGTTGAGTCATTCAATAAAAATGTATCAGCACATTCTCAAACATTCTCAAATGCGAATATTTAACAAGGATATAACCCATGTTTAACAAGGATATAAACTAGTAGTTGAAATAATGAATCAAATTAATTCATAAGAAGCATGCGATCAGAGTTAAAATTGAAATTAATTTAGTCGAAAATTACTTGTATTATCCAATTTTTATTCTATTGGGTTGTCCGGAAAGTTCGTGCCGCAAAAGATTTAAATTTAATAAATGTATTAGATATGGGAAAAAGTTCGTTTTTTCCATTAGATAGCATTAAAAAAACGCCACAAACTTTTTCCCACATCTAATATACTAAAATTTAAACCTTCTGCGTTTCAATTTTCTTTTAAAATCGGCACGAACTTTCCGGGTAACCTAATATTTCCTATTTTTTTGGAATTTTTTCAAAAATCATTTATTTGAAAAAAAAAATGAATATAAAAGATGTTCCTTATATTTACAGTTTTTATTTGATAACTTTTTTTGATATATTCAGAAATTTAGAAGATATTCACGGAAATTGATTTTTTTGCTTTATCATAAAGTTTAGGGGCTCGAGGGCACGTCTTCTCTTATCCGATCGGACTGCAGTTTTATGCAATTTTTTTTTTTCTTGAATTGGAATCGTTTTGGAGGGTGCCGCAAAGAAAAATTCGAAAGTCGAAAATAAGAGCCACTTATACATATATTGGGTTATCCGGAAAGTTCGTGCCGATTAACCTATATAATTTAATAAATATATATTAAAATTTAAATTTTCTGCGTTTTAATTTTCCTTCAACGGCACGAACTTTCCGGACAGCCCAATATATAAGGTAACTGCATATAAGGTAACTGCACTTAAAGGATGAAAAACCGGGATGAGGATTACGAAATAAAATACAGCGATTATTTAAGAAAGGTAATTCACATACAACTGTTTATTGAGACATGTAGAATACATCTGGTCATACACAAAAATCTTTGACACTTTAAATCAAGCTCCTAGCCCGAAAAAAGGAACCATGTTATAACATTCGTCTTTAAATTCATTATTAATCATTATGTTTAACTACGTTTTACACTAAAATTAGGGGCAACTTGGAGAAATAAAAATTGCGGGAATTAAAAAGCGAACGATTGCTAGAGGAGGTGAATAATTACAGAAGCCGATAAAAAACGCAAAATACAATTAGTGATGATATAAATTTGGCAAAATTTGGTAAAAAGTTTACATCTGTTTACAGCCGCGGAGCTGACATGTAGCGCAAAAAAGTAATAATATATATACATATATATATACATATATATACATATTATATA
>NW_017259564.1:554693-561900 GCF_001594045.1 Atta colombica
TATATGATTTCCTTCTTTCTCGTTAATTAGTGCTAAATAACATCACGTCACAAAAATGCATATTCGTAGGAATATAATATATAATATATTTATATATATAATTAAAAAAACACGTGGTTCTTGGGCCACTTTGAACTAATGTTCGCAACATTTCGGCCCATGGATCACACAATATCCGCCTGACACGTGAGAGGTGGCTAATCACGATATAAACCCCGAATGATGTGAACGATTTTCTCAAAGAAAGAACATGATGTGCTGCGAATATTCTCATCATTGTTTAATCGGGGCATTGGCCGGGCAAAAAAAAGAAAAGCGCGCACGCGCGCGGCTACGGCATCGCCAGCCACAGTGTGTGTGTATGTGTGGTGCATTATCCTAAAATGCAACCGATAACCACCCCAGGCACCCCAGCTGCCACACCGATTATCAGAGTACAAAAGAGGAATAAGGAAATCAGGGAGAGACAAAGCGAAAACGAGATAGGAAGGATAAGAAGTGGATAGGAAGATGATGAGAATAAAAATGGGAAAAGAATACGATAGTGATACTTTTGGGGCGCCTTTTTAACCGGGGCGGAGCCGGTGGTATTATCGATAAACGCTAGTACCTAGATCAGTCTAAGAATCTCGTCACCGTGAACTGTCTCCGCTTTAGCCAAGTTATGCTTCCTTGCCCCCGCAAGCCGAACTCTCTCTTTAATCGTATCTCTGCATCTATGCATGTGTGTGTGTGTATACATGTGTAATATATATAACATATCCTCTTGCTTTTTTCATTATCTTTTTTGCCTTTATTCCTTTAGCATACTCTTATTATTTCCTTTTATTAATTACATTTTTTTGCACGGAAAAAACCAGAATTTTTTCTTTTATATTGGAATATTATCATGTGTCACAAAAACCCACTCAATTATGATTAGCAATATCATCCTTATCATATTGTTAATATTAATATTATTATATCCTCGATATTATGCTTTTATAAATAGGATGTGTAGGTAAGAGTAGGTAGATATAAAATATGGTAGGCGAATAATCAGGGATAGTGGAAAAGGGAGAAGGGGACACGGAAGGAATGAAAAATAGATAGATAGCGAATGCAAACCGCGATTTCGCTCGAATTTTCCTTTCCTTTTCTTTTTTTTTCGTTTTTAGAAACAATGATCGCAATTACTGGGGACAAGACATGTGTATAAGAAAGGGGAATTTTTCTTTCGTCTAATCGCGTGTTATTACTAGATGTGGTTAATTCATCGTTATCAGTAAAACAGTATCGATGACGAAGAAGAATTAGACTTAAGTAAAAACATGAATAAAAATTAACAAAATGCTCGTAAAACACGAGATCGGGCGAA
The DNA here is from genome assembly GCF_001594045.1 of Atta colombica. Taxonomy (NCBI): domain Eukaryota; kingdom Metazoa; phylum Arthropoda; class Insecta; order Hymenoptera; family Formicidae; genus Atta; species Atta colombica. The sequence goes on from NW_017259564.1 coordinate 556,051, forward strand.
TAATCTATCGTCATTCAAACATTTCGTCCATTGGTGCGTCTATCGTTTCGCATTTTTCACATTTTGTGTGTGTGTGTGTGTGTGTGTGTGTGTGTGTGTGTGTGTGTGTTTGTGTGTGAGGAAAGAGGGGGTGCAATGTGAATCTATAAAATCATACACGGCAATATCGTATTATGATAGGATGTATATGCGATCTTTTGTATATCTGGTTAGTTAATCTGTGGCATACTTGTTCGGTGTTAAACACTCTCAATATCTTATTACATATATCATCCATCAATCCTATTATTGTACCAAATCCAATCCGAGAGGCTAACATATATAACCATTATTATATGTCAAGTATCATACGTATCCACTTGCATGCGAGCGTATGTGTGCATGTGCGCGTATATGCGCATGTATATGTATGTAATAATGGAATGAGTGAGTGTATGTGCGCGCGCATGCGTAGATATATGAATGGGGTAAATGTGTCTTGTGTGTATATATATGTATATATGTATGTTTGTAGTGTATATATGTATGTGTGTAGTGTATATATGTATTGTGTCGTCTCATTTGGTATGTTATAACAAACAGAAGTCTGATATGCTATTCCGTTATTACAATATTCGTTTTCTCTTTTTTTTTATTTTTATACCGTATTTGTCTTCATATTCCGGGGGTGCGTGTAAAATACAAATGATTTGCATATGTTTTCTTTTTTTCTCCCCTTTTTCAAATAATCATCCAGAACAGGGGGTGTCTGGGCTCCAGGGACAGGGACCAACTACAGCCCGCACTTACAACTCTTACTAATTAACTAACAGACTAACAATAACAACAAGTCAACACTCAAAATGTGTGCTGTATGTGTTTCATGCATTTGTAAACATTACATTTTACATTCTACTTCAATCTGTGACTATCATTATCAAATTCATAGTCAGTCATCTTTAAAAACTTCTCTTCCTTTCTTTTTTTTTATAAAAGAATACAAGAAACAAATTTACTTTTTACATAAAATTTAGAAGAAACAATACACTCTTTTTTATTTCCCTTTCAAAGGGAATAGATTCACTTTAGATATTTGTTTTCAACGATTGATTTTTTTAAATATAAAAAAAAAGAAACACATTAACAAATAAATATATTATAATTTAGATCCGAGTTTGCCTTGCTACTTGGATACTGTCATTGAAAAATTTACTGTACAAGTGGGTTTTCTCTCGATTGTGAGCAATACTCTTTTTTTCCATTTTCCTTTTTCTTATCCAATAGAACCCTGGCATGACTGTAACCAAAACCTAATTTAGGAGACATTCGCAGAACCGTTGCAACTCGTTTCATACTCTCTACTTTCACAAAACTTTGCCTGTGTGACTCTTAATAATAATAGTTTCACTGTACACATTTATAGACCAACAATAGAAGGTCTTGTGGCACGCTTTGGCGCGCTCCACGCACAAATACACACACACAGACACATTCCGTTTAAAAACAATTTCTCTCTCTCTCTCTCTCTCTCTCTCTCTCTCTCTCTCTCTCTCTCTCTCGCATATTTACTAAATATCGCATTCTCGCCCTGCGTTTTCTGCTTGTCTATACCTACATTTTCTATTTCTTCAAAGTTGAACTTCCATCTTTTCAATTTCTATCTTTCGTTTGTAACTTCTCCGTTTTTCTCCCTATTTATTTCGTCCTATCTAACACACATGCTTCGTCACATAGATTCAAAACATCTAGTCATCGCGTAATAAACCGCAGGCTTCCATGAGTTCTCTTAACTAATACAAGCCATCACAATCCCTATGTCAACATCGCTGATCTTCATCACTTGGCAGTAAACAATGTGACAATGCAGTAGTGGTACTTAGATTAGTATTAGTATCATAATAATAATAATAGTACGGGGTGGGTGGGTGGTCACACTCCGATATAATAATTAGTCTCAGTGGCACATCACTGTACATAATCACAATAACAGTGGGCGATGGTGGTGGCGCAGAATACAGTTGCTGCGTATCATTAATATGAAAAAACATTTACATTATTTGAATTCGATTAAGAGCGATAATAATACAAATGGATGATCTCTTTCCTTCCCTTCATCTCGAGTTCCCCCTCCCCCCCCCTCTACGTTTCGTCAGTCTGATTTTATTTTATTTTTTTCCCTTATATTTTATGTTTTTTGTTTCTCACTTCGTTTATCATGCATTTGTTCGTGCATATTTTTTTATCACTCACAGGATTGCAGAAGTTAGCTCCACGACTGGTAAGAGTCTTGATACCATTCGTGATCGTCGCCGGAAACACCGCCGAGTGTGCCGGCTCTACTTCCGAAAGCTATGTCACCGCCACCACCACCACTGCCACCATTTACACTCGCCAATCCATATGCATTGCCCAGTGGTTGTTGGGCAAGGGGCTGGTTTCCCCAATTGCTCTGGAAGCGACGCTTAGATTCCCCCTGGTTCTGGTGACCCCCGTCAAATTTTCGTTTACCTGCTGTAAGATATTAAGATGATAAGATCGATAATTACGTGAAAGAAAGTCTAAAATATTAATATTAAATTAACAAACACTCCTTTTTACCATTGTGCATGACGCTTGTAAGATGTTACATAAAGAAAGATGAAGAATTTCAAGAGTTCTTGTGTTAATATATGTGATGTGTTCGTAAAATGTTAATATGTACGGACATACTGTGATAATGGTATGAAATAGTAGTGAAGTTAATCTATTTAATTGATTCTATTGACTTTACAAAATTGCAAGAATTATAAGTCTTTCAATTAATATGTGATATAAGCATAAAGAAATTCACTAACCTACAGTTTTATTACTATCAAATGGATGGGACTTGGATACCTTGGTGAGAAGGAGTGGATGGTTTACTGTAAGATGAATATTATATGAACAATTCACAACATATATGCGATCATTTGACAAACTAATTATTGTATATGCATTTTGAAAATCTCAAACAACTGAAAATTTCATTAGCAAATCTGTAAAAACAGAATTAAATTGTAACTAAATATTTTCTCCAAATAAAATAATTATAATTATATTTGTTAAGAGATTTTTCTAGATTCTTCTAGATTCATTATACAAATTATCTTTTCAAAATAATTAATTGTACTTAATAGTTGTATTTGCATTTTGGAAGTGAGGAGATAAACGTTTTATAAGCAGTCAATGTTACATATATTTCAACATCAGAATATTTTTTTGTACATAAATATAGGAAAGAAATCGATGTATATTGAAGAATTTCTATTTCCGATAAAAAAAATTATCCAGAAAATAATTTTATTCAAATATTTTTTTTATGCAAAACAGCATATTAAAGAAGAGCAAAAATTTACTAAAAAGCAAAAGCGAATATCTAATAAGAGTTTTCTAGCGAAATACTATTTATAGCAAGGATAGATATTTTAGGATGATTTATATGGAATATTATATGCAAAAACCTGTATAAAATTGTAATTAATACCATTACAACAATATAGTTGTATAAATGTATATAAGTAAAAACTTTATGTACATTTGTGAGAACTATCGAGGCGAGATAATAACGACACTGTTTGACAAGAAAAAAAAGACAAATTATTTTCTGTAGGTTTTTGAACACTGAATACCAAACTATTTTCTAAATTGCTCCATCATATTATAATTTTGAAAAATTTGCAGTTAAAATTGTAGAAGGAACTATTTTTACATATTTTGTCACATTGTAGCTACGACATGTGATATGTTAAAGAAATTTGATTAGAATCAAAATTAAATATGTGTTAGAACTTTCAATTCTTAATAGAAATTTTTAACCGGTGATTAAAATGATATGATTACATAATACTTATTAAATATAGGACCTATTATGAAAAAACTGCAAATCACTGATGATTTTCTAAATAATTTTCAATCATGTTCATTTAAGAGAATTCTATTTTTTGGACGAAAAAAATTGATTTTTTGGAGAATTTTTTTTTATCAAAATGTAAAATCAATACATTTGAATTTTTGGAACATTGTTTTACTATATTCAAATGTAATTACAGGTTTTTTTTTATTAAATTTGAGCCAATATTACGCCTGTTATTTCTCCTCAAATGGTGACATGCGAAGTATCTCCGTCACTGATGCAAGATATCTTCCGTCCCAGTCATTTGAAATATAAAAATCTGATAGCATTTAATTTTATATTCTTTTATATTCTATAGTTATCGTTGGATGGAACAAGCAAAAAAAATTGATACTTGAGAAAAAATGGCGGCTTGTCAAAGAAAAATCATCGATTTCGCTCTAAAAATTGGCTGAATTTTTTGCAATAAAAATAAAAGTATATAATACGTATTGTTTTTTTTTTCGAACGATAAAGGAATGTTTCCTCAACATATAGTTCAAAGCGGAAGATGATCGGTTTCGTAAATATCGTGCACCAGTCGCGAAAAAGCTGTTCCGAAAAAAAGCTGTTTCGCGTTTAAAGTTTCAGTGCGCTAAATTATATACCTGCACGTCGAATTGCTCTATTGCTTATAACTTCACTAATTTTATGAATTGCGAGTTAAAATTTGCTGTACATATTTTTAACATTTCTATAATATTAAAAATTTCTATAATATTAAAAAAATCATTTTTTATCAAAAAAAAAAAAAATTCCCCCTTAAATTTAGAACCGGTTTTTCATTTGCTAATTAACTTGTGATTTAAAAGAATTCGGACAATGTGATTTTAAGTCGTTTCAATCTAGCTTTAATCATCCCGATCAAAATTGATTTTGGGCACGTGTCGAAAAATCAAAATTGAATAATGGTATTATTTTACCTTGTATTAGCGTTATTAACATAGTTAAGCTAATCATTGCATCCAAAAATTTTTATACATAATCAAATATCATTATAAAATATCATTATAAAATTATGCAAATATACAGAGTATTTGATGCAGGGTAACGATAAATATTTCACACGGGGGCAGAATGGATTAAACTGAGAAGAAAAGTCTTCTACCATTTTACAATTTTCGCAATAGTTAATAAGATATTAGTTAATAAATTAATTGCTAAAAATTGCTGAAAATTGGTCTTCAATAATTTTTTACTCAAATACTATCAACAGAAATATTACTGAAAAACTGCAAGAGATAAAAATTAATAGTATTGGAGTAAAAAATTATTGAAGATCAATTTTCGACAATTTTTTAGTAATTAATATCTTGTTTACTATTGCAAAAATTGTAAAATGGGAATTTTTTTCTCAGTTTAGTCCATTCTGTGGGAAAGTTTTATTGTTACTTATCGAACATTCTATAAATAAGATTAGGTATAAATATAATTATACCCAATCCAGTATACAATTATATGAGCTTATATAATACTGACTCATATAATTATATATATTTTCCAATTGTTTAATACATCTTAACATTAACGTACACACAGGAATGCACAAAGTGTAACATTGTACATGATTCAATTGGAACAGAATGTATATATTGTGCACAGTTTCGCTCCATTTAAAAATATAGCTTTTTCTGTCTGTATTAAATAAAAAAAAAAGTAAAACTGTCAGTTATTCGATGTTCTCTAATCTTTATTTATAACCGATTAGTAACACGTAATTGTCACTAGAAAACACAACCTTACATAATCGATTAATAGCTCTCGGGCCGAATACGGATGTGTCGTGTCGAGGATTATAGCAATTGGAACGTAACTTGTGTATACGAAAGTGTCGTGATTTTACAATTGGAAACCTATAAATTCCTCATAATATGTATTTATATGAATATACATAACAATATATATTTTCGTATTTTTATTATATACGTATTTTTATATAACCCATATATAAATTTATTTAT
>NW_017259564.1:562000-567634 GCF_001594045.1 Atta colombica
GAGATAAGTATGCAGCTTTACCAAGAGATCTTTTTGTAAAAAGAAAACGCCCAAAAATCCTATAAGAAGTATCTTATCACATATGTAATCCCGGAGACTTGTCTTAAACTCTTTCAGAATATGCTTTCTGGGCCCCAAATGTTTTGATTATTTTTTCGTATATTTTGGAATGTGATGCTAATCAATAATATTTAGCAATAAAACTAGATTAATTATTATTTTTAAGCTCTTTTCAAATCTTACAACTTTTGTGAAACATTTCTTTCTAAAATAATTACTTTCCGAAATATTGAGGGATCTCAATTCTCAACACTGTTTAAATTTTCGGGCAACTTGTATAATTATCAAGACATTATCGTGTCTCCAGATATATGGACATATTTCATACATTGTTCTATAATTATGTATAATTATGTATAAATTATTTATATAGAATTATGTATAAAACATTTTTATCAGGCAACCAATCTCTCCGCAACTCGCAAGCGTCACGTATGCGTAAAAAACCTTTAACGGCGCACTTCCTCTCTTGCCTCTTCAAAGCGCTGCCGGCAGTCAATACTTGATAAACTGAGCCAGACTATACCTCGAGCAGTCGAAGCGTTTTTCTTGGTGTGCTCTTATTCAGTGCAGGAATTTACTTGCACATTTCGGTCGATTTTCAGCTTAGTTTCTGCCGATTGGCATTTAGACTGTGCACAGATATATGAAGTAAGGAGCAAGAACCAAGCTGAAAATCGACTGAAATATGCAAATCCTACAGCACTACAGTCTCATTTGTACAATTATAAAATTTAATATCTCGATATTATTGCGAATATCGCTAAACGATATGGAACTTTTGTGTCCATCTCGATCCCATCCCTTCCTGTGAGTTATGGCAAAAGTCTGTATATAGGGTGTCCCACAATTCATGATCGAAATTGTAATAACATATTCCTGACTTAAAAATAAGACAAAAACCCTGATACCAAAATATCATATGTATGTGCGTATATACATAAAATTAGTCTGACAAGGAAAAAAAGAAAATATTTTTTTTCAATCGGCCTTTCAGCTCAAAAGCTTCCATTTCATGTCAAAAGAACACTCCTAAATTTCTATCAAAAAATATTAGGTGTAGTAAAAAGAAATCCATTATTTTTCCATTCAAATTCATGCAAAAATAATGGATTTCTTTTTACTACACCTAATATAAGATTTAGAGGTCACTAATGAACCTGATTGTTAAATCAAAGTTTTGATTTTTCTTAATATATGTTTGATTTGATGCAAAAATTGTTTAAATCGGATTTTAAATATGGTATTGTATGTTTTTTGGTTCTCTGAACACAATGCAATAATTCACTTAGTTCTACGCTTTAAAAAACAGCCTGATTAATGTGAAAAAAATGATCAAATTTCGAATTCAAGGTTGATTTTAGCAAGGTCAGGATTGCTATAAATTTTTTGTCCTAAAATTACCTGATATTTTCTTGATTTCCAAAATTTTATGATTTTCCCTGACTTTCAATAATATTTTGAAATTTTTTTTATATTTTCAACCTGATTTAAAAATCGTTAAGTATTTTGTTGATAGAACAATTTAACATAAGTGTAAATTACTATTAATATTGCTGACACTGTACTTCATTGTTAATAGTATTTTTTATCTTTTCTTTTTTTTATGAACACAATTTTTTGCTCTTCCTTTCTTTCTCTTTGCTACTTAGAATATAAAAAAACATAATTCAATGAATAAAGTTTCTTCTTTGTCAAAATTAAATCCTGTTTTAAAATCAATCTGCTATTATAAAGGTTAACATATTTGAAAGAAATCACAAAAATATAAAATTAACATTTATTTTACTCACTTGTTCATAATATAGAAAACTTTCTTAGATAAAATAAAAGAAGACAACTTTAAAATTTTGATGTTCTTAAAGCATTTTAAATCTCTACTAAAGTTTACGTTAGCTTTTTAATATAAAAACTAAAATTTCAAATTTTAACTTCTTTACAACCATTTTATTTTTCGAGAAAATTTTGTTAAATCTCTGTCTATTCCATGACTTTCCCGACCATTTTTAATTTTCTTCCATAACTTCCCTGATTTCCCTGATTTGTGGTACCTTTAAATGGGTCATTACTCCCCTCAAATTGTAGGTCTATTCACCCAGAACGAGATCCAATTGGAATTTTCCCAGGACTTCCTACAGGACTTTTAAAAATTACATTAAATGTTTTATAATATAGTTAAATGTAACTTTTAAAAGCCATAGGAGGTCTTGGAAAAATTTCAACTGGATCTTGTTCCGAGTAAATAGACCTACAATTTGAAGGGCGTGACTCATTTGAACGCTTAGAACTTTGCTAAAATCGATCTTGAAATTTGATCATTTTTTCACATTAATCGGGTTATTTTTCTTAATAATATATCGTTGGACTAAATCAATTGTTACATCGTGTTCAGCAACGAAAAAGAAACATACAGTACCACATTTAAAATCCGAATTAAACTATTTTGTATCAAATCAAATATATATTAAAGAAAATCGAAACTTTTATTTAAAAATCATTCACTAGCGACCTCTAAATCTTAATTTTTTGATAAAAATTTAGGAGTGTTCTTTTGGCATGAAATGGAAGCTTTTGAGCTAAGGTCGATTAAAAAAAATTTTTGTTATCAGTTTAATTTATATACATATATACATACACTATTGATCAAAAGTTTAAGTTTACTTTCTATAAATATACAAACTTGAAGAAGCTAACAATAACAATATGTAAGCATAAAACATCAACACAGGTCATATAGTGCCATGTATTTGTTTCATGGTAAATATTCACCTCGAGTCTAAGTTTGAAACTGTTCTGATGACGTTATTATTGTAAATTCGGCAAGTGTATTAATAGCTTTGCTCATTATTTTTTTCTTCTTATTCTGAGATAAGTCTTATTTAAAAATCATAATTGTGCTATACTATAATTAAATGAAAGTGGATTTTATATTTCTGGAAAATACAGAATAACATTATAAAGATAAATACACACATTTTTTCTGTTTTTTAGTGTAAAAGTATAGGTCAAAATAAATATTTAAGTATTAAAACACGTGCTGTTATCGTAGCATTACACGAAGATTATTCCACACGGAAAATAATTCAAGATCAAAGTTTCCCAGACTGCAATTATGAATGCGAAGAGGAAGCAACAGATCGGGTCAAATAGAAGTCGCCATCGGTCTGGGAGATCTAAGGCAACATTACAGAAAGAAGACAAGTTCATCTGCGTGCAAGTAAGCATCAGCGAACTGCGTCGGAAATTCATGAAGAACTGAATTGTACTAGTCAGAGGCCAATGTCTTTGATGACTATAAAACGCCGCTTTCGCGACTACAGGTTAAAAGGATGTGTAGTCGCTAAAAAACCACTGCTACGGAAATAAAATAAAGTGAAAAGATTGCAATGGGCTAAAAATTGATCAGTAAATCAATCAATATAAAATAAATAATCAGTAATAAAATATTGTTCTCGGAAAAAAATTTGATATTTTCGAAGCAAAACACAAACAGTACGTTCGTCGCCAGGTTCGTGATAAATGTGTAATGTGTCATGTAATACCAATAGTAAAGCATGATCACGGATCATGGCTTAGGGCTTTTACCGATGAAAGTTGGAGATCTCATAAAAATTGAGGGAATTCTGGATAAAATACAATACATCATATTTTATAGCGTCTTTTCATATGGAAAGAAAATAATGAGCCGTGGTTTTGTTTTCTAGCAGGATGACGATCCTAAGCACACATCAAAATTGTGTACGAAATACCTCGCAAACAAAGAAAAATAAAATAAATTAAAATTCATGGATTAATCCGCTTAATTATCTGACCCGAATCCAATCGATTATTATGGCATGAGTAGGACAGGAATGTGCGAAAAATGTGACCAACTAATTAAAATCACTAGAAATTTTTGCAAATGTATTGGACTTAAATTGCAGCTATTACTTTAAAAAAGTTAATATAATAGAAAGAATGCCCAATATATGTGCTGCTGTTCTGTTCTAAAGGAGGATTTTGAAGAGTCAAAAATGAAAAAAAAAAAAAAAAAATTAATAATTTAATTTATATTTTATTTTGTGATATATGGCATTACTTTTTCTCTTGAAAATAAAGTTGTTAAACTAGAATTAATTATGAAAAATTTATTTATATATTTACCATCAATCTGGGGATGAAGTTAAATTTTTGATCAGTAGTGTCCATACATACTTAAAAACTTTTTACGTTTCCACTCTAGAAGAGTTGCATGACATATCCTGGACAATAATAATTTCGTTTAAAACAACTTAAAGACATTATGCAAACAACGGTTTGTTTGTGCAAACGAGTTCAAATGCTGTAGCAATAACTTATTATAAAAGCCACCACATTTCTTTGGAAAATATCGTTTTTTTATACAATATTATTTCGTCCTCATTTTCATCAATTTAACGAAAATGGAGCGTCATCGAGCAATACATGGCATCACTATCAGACGGACAAAGCGAGTTAAATTTCTTGAAATCACATAGAAGACATAGCATTAAAAGATTCTTCAATTATGTCTAAGAAAATAATTTTTTTAAGCGAGTCAAGGACTCCAAAATAAAAATATAATACGGTTTTTTAAGATGTTTATCTCTGAATAAATGGAACTTATTTATCGCTGCAGAACTGTACCGAATGTCTTTTTTTTGCAGCAATAATTTAATATGCCGCTGGATTATTAGCAATTTATTGGATTAAAATCGTCGTTAGATTATTAGCAATTTATCGGATTAAGATTTAGGCAGAAAATTGTTTTCATGCCCTGTGATTTCCGATGACCTATTATATAATCGATTTGTAAAAGGACAATTATTGCTATCAAATAAATTGCTCATAACTGTTAGTAGCAATAAAAATAGGTAACCCAATAAATAAAATCAAGTGCTATTTAATACTGAAAACAATTTAAGAAAAGTTTCAAGAGAATTAATGCAAGCAACTTGCCATATCCAATCTGAATATTTAGTAAATCATCAATGACTAATTCATAGCTTTTCCGATTCATAGATCCCATATTTTATTATTCATAGCAGACATTAAAAAATCCTTTTGAGGACTAAAAGTTCTAATAACATATTTAATTTTGTAATAAAATTTTTCCAACATGATCATCATAGTTATAATGTAACAAAATACATGAAAATAATTTTTTTGCAACTTTAATTGCAGATTTCTTAAAATTTTCACGATAGAACAATTTTCATGATAGAACAATTTGGAAAACGAATTCAATTTCAGCATCCAAAAAAACTATTTAAAAAATAACTAGTTTTGTTCCAGTATTCGAGAAAATAATTTTTTGTCAAATAGTATAGCGCTACAATCAAGCAATGCTAACAGCTTATGCTGTAATATTAAAAGTAAATTACGTCTAAAACTATAAATCATGTTTCAACGCGTTATAAATAATTTATATTATTTTAAATTAAAAGCTTATTGCTTATATTAATCCGCAAAATCAAATTAACATAATAAAATGCAAAGTTCTAATCTCTCTCTCTCTCTCTCTCTCTCTCTCTCTCTCTCTCTCTCTCTCTCTCTCTCCTCTTTTTATTTGAAAAA
>NW_017259564.1:567734-571832 GCF_001594045.1 Atta colombica
TTCTCTCTTCCTAACATTAAACGATTAATTATTTCCTATTAAATCATTAATATCATGTATTTTTAAAAAATCTTTAAAAATAATGTCTTAGTAACTTCATCATTAGAATTTTCATACAATAAGAACAAGAATACAACAGTATTGACACGAACTCTCACAAAGATCGTAATAATTAACGATGATAAAATGTGCGCGTGCTTGTGAATGTATGTATATGACATATGCGGTGAATGTGGCTTGTGTAAATTAAGAATTAAATGTAAACAGTGTAAAAGACGATTTATTGTGGAGATACAGACCATCCTCACCTGGTAAACTTCCCTTGGCGCGGACCCCCCCACGAGCGGCCAGCCGCTGGACCCCACGGGCCCCTGAAGCTGCGGGGTTGCGTCCCCCCCTGACTGGCCCACGGGCTTGCGGGCCACCGATTCGGCCACGTGGCACTACTCCACGGCCACGACCAGCCTACCCAAATAACATACCCAAATTGTTACCCCATAATTGTACAATAATTTGCATTATATTTACATTTCATTTAACTTTCTTTTCTTTTTCTTAATATTTTTACGTGTCTCTTCTGCTTTATATCTAATTTAGTTATGTACAGTATACAGTAGACCCTTAAAAATATAGTAGTAATAGTAATAAAATACATTAGAATTAGTATATATATCGCTGAATGATCAAGAGTTTTTCCAGTATATATATATGTGCATTTTATTCGTAATGCTCATATTTGGAGCGTAGACGTACATACAAGGCTTTTATATATACGTATACATCCATAACGATATAGCATGAAAAAAGACGAGTAAACAGAGAGAAGGGAAACAAGAAAGTTATGGAGAGGAAGAAACAATGATAGAATGAGAAAGAAGGAAGAAAAAAGAAAAATGAGAACGTGGCAGAAGTAAATCACCTATAACCAAATTTTTACTAACCACGTTTTTACATACAGCAGTAGGAGTTAGCAGAGTTATCCAATGTAGTAAAGCGAAAAGCGAACTGATTGGTTGGCGTAGGAACTTTTAAGCGACACAAGCTATTGCACTGGCAGCTAAAACAAAATTCAACCAAAAGGCGTATTATATAAATAAGCGGCGCAGCATTAAGCGTTAAAACAAATGTGATTTAAGCGTAAGCTATGGTTTTATATACATGGATATAAGGACGGTGGGAGGCTAAAGCGAGAACTGCAAAACATGTTCACTGGTGCTATATACGGGGGACGAATCCTCTCTATTCCGTCATCTATCTCCGTGGTCTTTATCATACCTACGCATAATTCAGTGTACAAGTAATAAAATATTATTAATAAAGTATTACTAATCGTCACGTGACACATATACGATAAATCATTTGTAAATAGATTATTGATTTAAAAAGTTTGAATGACGTTTATCATTCCTTAGTTCCAATACTGCTGTTTATAATTTGCGACAAACTTTTCCTCCTGCTTAATGAAAATAAAATTGCCATATTGAATTGATTTATTTTTTTTGAAAGTCAAATCGATGTATGTATATGTTACGTAGTCACATATATTGGATCTACAGAGTGACAATAACCATATTATCTCTCGTGAAAAAATTTGAAGAAATATTTGTGAATATTTGAAGAAACTACAGTCAACATACTATGTATGCGCTATATATAGAGTATTTGGTAATAACATCTTGCAGACAGTAGAGCAAGTTAAATTAAATAAAAAAATCTTCTATTATTTTGCAAGTTTGACAATAATTAATTTTTTAATAATTATTATAAGTTGACAGAAGATTTTTCCAATTTAACCCATTTTACTGTCCACAAGATAATACAATTATTACCAGACATTCTGTATGTAGCACATACACAGCTTAGTTGTTTCTTCAAATACAAAATATAAATCATAATAAGAATACGAGAATTAATCTAAATTTTTTCCTGGAAGAAAGAACTCAATTTAAGAATCCGATGCATACAATATCATTACATGAATATAGTTATGTCTAATAGTACAGAAAAAAATTCAATCTCAAATCACAAAAGAATAAATTCATTTTATTCTATATCCTTATCTGTACTTGTAATTTAAATTAACTTTTTTTACTTCAAAGAAATTTATAAAATGAATATTTGTATCTTTTTTTTTAAATAAGAGATTCGGTAATTCTACTTAAAGCGAAGATGTCTACATGATAATCTGACGATAAAAATTTGTAAAAAAAAAGTAAAAATGGAAATTGGAGTGTAAAAGAAACATGATACGTGAATATTGAATCGTGCGGATGCAGCAAAACAAAAATAATAAATCATAATTTATAGGTATCGAAAAATTAGACTAAAACACTTCCTCAGGAGGAATCATCTAGGAATATAATCGAGGTATATAATCGAGATAACGTCCAAAATAAATAATAAAGCAAAAATTAATGTTAGAAAATGGTTCAAGATAATGCGAAAACAATTCGAAAAAGATTCTAATTTGTCCTTGAAAGCAACGGAGCTAACTACATCGTACTATATGACGTACACATCATATAGCACGGGGAATATAGTAACATCAAATAATACACATAAGAAACCTGAGTGCGCATGTCATGTGTTATCGCAATAGCAAGGCACTGCCAAGAGAAAAAGTTGATCGCAATATAAAAATATAATAAAAACGAAACGATAAAGTAAATTTTTTTCGCGCAGGGTGCCCATATGCTCCCTTTTGTCATGTTTGGATAACCCTGTAACTTGACATAGAAAAAGTGTAACATCATATCCGAGCCACGAGACGCAACGTCGCTCTAAGACAAAAAAAAAACAAATTATTTGTACATGGAGACTGTAATATATAAAGAACGACGACAAGATATATAAAAAGTCCTGTACACTGCTTTCTGCCTACATCTGGAATTCTCCTGAAGCTGCGCTAGAATAATAATGAAGATGGAATAGTGTTAAGGGATCCTGCAACATTGTAAAATGTGCGATCTTCTTCCTTGAGAGGATTTATATAAATATAAATATTTATCTTCAAGTTTCTGTTTTTTAATCCGCATGTTTTTCCTTTTTCTCTTTATTCTCTTTATGTTTTTTTAATTTAAATTGCTTTTCCCGGCTATATCTTGGTTGAAAATTTAGAATGGGTCTACCATGGCTCAGATATGATTTGCAAGCAATTTGAAAGTGGCAATGTGTTCGGATTACAAGGTCTAATCTTAGTAGTATCGAAGTTTTGTTGTTAGTACAGTATAGATTCATGTAGGGTCTATATAAATATAATAATATAGTACGCTCTTAAGCATTCTTTCCTGCTCTCTTTACCCTTCTCCCTTCCCCCCCCCCCACACACATACGCACACGCACGTACGCACACATACACCCTGGATTCATTAAAAACTTTATAGTTCAGATAAATAATGTACTGTGAATGTGCATTTAACATTATAAAATTAGGATTATATTAAGATATCTTCCTGCGAGTTAATAATGATTATAATAAAAAATAGCGCATACCTAATTAGCCAGCGTTAATTTACACGCTCAAATAGAGAAAATATATAATAGATGTTGATCTGGATGAAAAGTTGGAGAGAAATACGAAATATATTAGGAGAATCCGTGAACACTGTGCCACAGTCAAACTACTGCTAGTATAAAAAAAAAGTAATAATGATTTCAGGAACGAAAACGACTTTTTAGAACCATTAAAAAGGCGACCCACCGGTTGAGGCTGCCTGCCTCTCCCTCTGGCAGGCGGCGGAGGCGGCGCATAATCGAAATAGTAATCTTCATATCGATAATAGTCATCGTAATAGGGATCACTGTAGCCACCTCGATAATCCCCATAACCGTAATAGTCGTAATCATAATCTATAAAAACACACATTACAAATAGACCCAAATTTAGCCACGATATCCAATTGACAACTTACTGAGATATAATATAATACTATTTCAATATTATAAGAAAGGCATGCCGGGAAAAGATATAATTTGGAAAATGCTAATATACAATAGAAATAAAAGAGAAAGAAAAACAAAAATAAATTTAATTGTATATCGAGAATAAAATATTTGTGTGGAAAATATGATTTCGAGAAAAAAAAAAAAAAAAAAAAA
>NW_017259564.1:571932-573636 GCF_001594045.1 Atta colombica
TAAAAACACTCAGTATATACAAATATCATACAAAACTGCGTAATGATTACCCTACCACCATCACATTTCCTGAGATAGAAAATTGTAAGGCCATTCAAAAATTTTACATTTATCCCAGATAAAAAAATTACTGAAAAATAATTTTATAAAAAAAATAAATATAAAATATTTGAAATAATAATTAACAAATATAAAAAAATAACTTAATCCTCTCGTAAAATGTAAATATATGCGCATAATCTTATCATTTCTAATCTTTTAAATTCTATGAAGACATTTAAAGTAGACATTTCTAAAAACGAAAGAAAAATATGAATATCTTCTACAATTTAGAAAATATTTGAAACAGTACATTGTAAAGAAAAAATGTCTATAAATTTCATTAGAAAAAATTAATTTTCGATGACCTCACAATATGTACTTAAATTGGGCATTAACATAAAAAGGAAGAAAATACACAGGACTACGTATGATACTTTACAACTGTTGCATTCATCATTCATCACGGCTTACCTATTTCCTGGAGAGCTGTAAACAGATTTTGAACTGATGATGCATTGTACTAGGTACACGAGATTCACATACGCTCACGTATATACAAATGAATGAAAAAAAAATTATATAAAAATTATCCTTGGCGATGCATATGATATTCTACTACCAGAAAATAATTCTCACTGAGGCACCAAACAAAAGTACAAAACAAATGAGAAAATATACATGCAATTATTTCTTGGTTAAAAAAAAAAACAGATATCACAGGAAGTGGCAGTGGTAAGGCAACAAGGTGTTCATATTACACAAAATGCTAAGCACACATCTAACATACATATATGTATTCATATACATATGTGTGTGCATGTATAATAATATAATACAGATTAACAATATATATTCGTGATAAACATAATCATTATTCTTACGTAATTGAATTGTTCAAAGAAAACTAAAGAATGCCTTCAGTTTTATCTCAAAACTAGATACAAATCAAACATAATAAATAAATTACAAATAAATTTTTATTTTTAGATCATTTTACGATCATTTAATGATATATTTGAATAAAATCTCTAATTATAATCTAATTAAACAATTGCATTTAAGTATTCTTAAAAAGCAAAAATTTATAATATAATATAACACATTTCACATAAATTATATAAAAATAATTTATCAATATATACAGGGTCTTGCAATTAATGACAAAGCGCTTTTTGTTTAGATAAAAGAACGGACTATCAACTTTACAGAAAAATAGCAACAGATAAAAATTATTTATTTTCTTCTCATAAAGTTCTGAAAATTTTTTTAGAATTTTTTAATACCATATTTTCTCATGCTGGTAAAAATAAGAAAATGCAGTACTAAAAAGTTGATAAAAAATTCTGAAAAAATTGTTAGAGTTCTATAAGAAGAAAAAATGAATGATTTTTGTCTCTTGCAATTTTTCTATTAGTAGTATTTGAGTAAAAAATTATTCAAGATATATTCGACAATTTTTAGTAATTAATATCTTAACTATTAATATCTAACTATTGCGAAAATTGCAAAATGGTAGAGGACTTTTCGATTCAGTTTAGTCCGCTCTATCTAAACAAAAGTGGTTGGCAAAAACTTACGGGACACCCTCTCTCTCTCTCTCTCTCTCTCTCTCTCTCTCTCTCTCTCTCTCTCTCTCTGTGTGTGTGTGTGTGTGCGCGCGCG
>NW_017259564.1:573736-584321 GCF_001594045.1 Atta colombica
GTGTGTGTGTGTGTGTGCGCACGCGCGCGCGCGCGCGCGTGTATAAGATTTCTCACAATTACCGAATTTCCTCTTAAGGACATATTCTTGAAGTAATTTTGAGACGAAAATCCTAATATAAAAATGTCGAGGCTACAATAGTTTTTGAATTATAATTAGTTAAAGATAATGTATAATTAAAGAAAGTGTGTGTGTGTGTGTATGTGTGTGTGTATGTGTGTGAGTGTGCGTGCGTGTGTGCGTGCGTGTGTGTGAAAATTATTATAGTCTCAATATTTTCGTATTAGAATTTTCGTCTTAGAATGTTCACAAGAATGTTCTAGAAATAATAATAGAGGCTCTAAAAGTAAAATAGGTTTTTACTTATTAAGCATTTAAAGTTAGCTTATAATTCAAAAAATTATTGTAACCTCGACATTTCGTATATTAGAATTTTCATCTCAACATTATCTCAAGAATATATCCTTAAGAGGAAATTCAATAGTTGTGACACCCTGTATATATAATACTTACATACACATGAAAAGAGATTAGTATTTTCAAAAAATATATCAAAAAGCTATATCAAATAATCTATAATTATTCCTAGATTTTTTTACATTAGTTTATTAGTCTTATATACTTATCAGTCTTATATACTTATAGCAATAAATAATATAAACTGTAATAAAAGAATAAAAAATGATTTTGGTCAAGAAAAGATTCCGATCAAAAAACTGTAATGTAATATGGAAATTAGAAAGTAATTTTTTATTCACACGTTCAAAATAACTTATCATGCGCGTAAGCCAAGGTATATGTAATGAGATAGTAAAAAATTCCCAAAAGCATGCAGATGTTTGTTATGTAATTATTTCGAAAAAAAAAAAAAAAAATATATATATATATATTTTTAGTGTCTATCAAAAATCTCGGAACATCTAAATAATTTTTGAATAGTTCAAGATTGAAATTTATAAAGATACAATGGGACCATAAAATCTATTACTTAACCTCAAAAACATTCATTTTATCGCTTTCTTATTTCTATTTTATTTCTGTACTATTCCTATCGCTATTCTTGTTGTCTGTTGGAAGCTCACATTGGCTGGGAGCTTTCCAGCAATACAAATTGATAGAATCATCCTATCATTGTTCGATAATCAGTAAGAAACAAAAACAGAATTACTCTTGTGTTGACTTGTGCTTCTGCTCAAAAGCTTCCACAGTATCTAGCCTAACACTCCTGAGAGATGTGGGAAGAGGGGGGGGAGGGGGGTTGGAAAATCTTAAATGAAATGTGGAATCGAATGAGGATTCGTTTGAAAGTGCTTTCCAGTAGGAGCACAACGCGGAATGAGGTCTCTAAGATTTTTTTTTTTAGCAGAATTATAATCATTTAAACATTATTATTGAGGTATACAAGCAACACAAATGATACGATGTGATACAATGGATCATAACATACTTGTTTGCAATCAATAACCAATGTTAAACAAAGATGACATGATCATTGTGTCGCACTGTGTCGCTTATTGGAAGGCACATGAGATTTTGCAGTAGCGAGGCCCACGGCGAGGACATGAGAAAGATAAGACTTCACGCGGACACGCGTTCCTGAGTGGATGGAAGTGCATGCCGGAAAGTGTGCAGTGTGTGCGTGCGTACACGCGTATGTGTGCGTGCGCGCGTGCAAGACACAGGCAGAAATCAGGACCCCTCAATAATCATAACTGTGCAAAAAAATCATAAAAACCTTTGATTCGATTGTTTTTATCTCGAAAATGTTTTCAAACGAGCCCTCACTCGACCAAATGTCATTTAAGATTTTTCGAGCCCTTTTTCCGGGCTTCATCTCCTGATTTTCGAGGTTAAATAATGGATTTTACGGTCGTATCCTTATAAATTTCAATCTTATCTATTATATATAATCTATTATCTATTATATATAATCAAATCATTCAGAAATTAGTTAAGTATCCTGGAACTTCTGGCAAACACTATACATATATATAGAATATCACAAAAAGATCAGGCCATTGGATTATCTCGAAAACATAGCTTTTCGGAAAAATTTTCATATGAAAGTAGGATATCAA
This sequence comes from Atta colombica, assembly GCF_001594045.1. Lineage (NCBI taxonomy): Eukaryota > Metazoa > Arthropoda > Insecta > Hymenoptera > Formicidae > Atta > Atta colombica. The sequence continues at coordinate 575,815 of NW_017259564.1, forward strand.
ATTTCTCATCATGTGATGATGTTACAAATCCGACTATGCGATCTCTGTATGATGCATTTAATGCCCGTGCGAATATCTCGAATAGTTTTTAGCCAAATGAAATCTAATTATACTGTTTTGAAAAAATCGATATTGCAAAGATTTATAAGAAAAATTAAGGATGTCCATTTACAAAATTTGAAGTGATTTTAATATGACATTCTCAAGCTAATATTGATCAAATTAATATGATGAATAACTTGGTATCTTATAATTTTTGTATGAATAAATTTTTTTGAAAACATTTTTCAGAAATAATCTAGTGTCCTGATCTTTTTATGATATCATATATATATATATATATATATATACATACACACATACACACACATATATGTGTATATGTATATACAAAATATATAACTACTTAATATATTAAATATTTTGAATCTGAAATAAATTAAACAAAAAGTTATAAAAATAAAAAAAATTATGTATAACCCAAAAATTATATGTATATATAAGTATATCTTCTCATAAATTTATATATACTTAGCAAATGAATTATAAACATACGTATTAATTTCGTATGTAATATTTTACAATTTTTAACAGCAAAACTTCTATAGTTTCGATGAAATTATAATTATTGTTAATTTGTTAATTCTTTCTTCACATATAAAATATTAATTACAATCTTGATATTATATAGCTTTAATAATTATAATTTTAGTACATGATATATTAAATATCATGTGGTGCCAACATAATAATTCAATAGTGATACCAAGAGAAATAGTTAACATTTAAATGAAAATTATTAGAATTGAGAACAATAAAATTATATAAGCGTATATATTAATATATATCAATATGATATAAAGAATTATTGAAATTTTTATTAGCACAAAAATCGAAGTTGCTGTTCTGTTAAGGCGCTGTCGAAAAATACATGAACCAATACAGCAAAAGAGTAAAAAAAAAAAATAAAAAAAAAACTCAAATTGGTACTAACCATAATCGCCTCGTCCCATCTGTCCACGCATACCTGCACCAGTACCCCGAGGTCCCTGTGCGGGCCCACGAACTGGCATTGGACCTCCCATCATGCTCGGATGAGAAGGAGATCCACTGTAAGAAGGAAAACTATATAACGCCTTTAATTTATGAATAAATGAAATAAAGTAATTTAAAGTGAAATATAATGACATACCAATAATACGAATTAATTAAAAATAAAATAGCAATAACTTACCCGCCTCTGCCTTGTAACATTTGCATCATTCGTCTTTCCCTGGCGCGCAACATCTCTTCCTTCTTCTTTTTATCGGATGGTGGTTTTGCCAATGAAACTTCTATGTGGGATCCACCCATTTCCTTACCATTTAATTCGTTCATTGCCTTAAGAAAATACATACATATATTTAAAATAAATTTTTATTAGAGATTATCAAACAAAATATAACTTGATACATTTTTTACCTTAACAGCATTATCTCTATCTTCAAAATGTATAAATGCATAATCCTTGATTTTTTTCACTCGCTCAATTTTGCCATATTGTTCAAAGCTTTCCTTCAGTTTTTCTTCAGAACAATCTTGCGTCAAATTTCGTACGTAAAGTACACGCACCTAAAATAAAAAAGTTTTATCATTTTTTTAACACAAGAATCAAAGACTAACACAATACTAAAAATAATTATATTTGATTGTATTATGAGTCATTTACTTTGGACATGGTTTGTTCGTCTGGTTCCTCTTGAGGATCGGCCCAATCAACAATAATATCACATCCCCAAACTTTAATACGTCCAGTACTTAATCTTCGCTTGGCTAAGGAAGCTGCTTTGTGAGATTCGTATTCCAAAAAGCAAAAACCTCTATTCTTCTTTTTGTCATCTGGTGAACTGTAGATAATCACCTCTGTCAGGCCAGCTATATGTCAAAAAAAAATCATACAAAAAGCAGATAAGATTTATTCGATACTCGTAAAATATTCAGAATTGTTATATATAATAAAAAATAATATTCTCAAAATAAAATATAAATTCAAGCAGCTATTATAATTTTATATGCGATATTTGCCGTGAGCGAGAGATTTGCACTATTTTTCAAGTAATTACAATGATTATACCTATCTTGAATTATTTTTAAATTTACCTATTTTTAAATTTACAATATTCATGTTAAATTATACATTATAATAATCATTTTATCATACAGAAAATAATTATCATATTATTAGATCATTTTACATTAATATTATTAACAACATTATTTACATATTCGTATATGTAAAAACATCGTAAAAATTCTTTATCATGTGTAATTTTTGATTTTTTTCACAGATGTTACAATTTCATATCTATATATGTAGCATAAGAATATTATTTAAGAATAAAACAATTAAATAAAGATAAAATTGAAAAGAAAAAAAAATAATTACATTAATGTCCGACTACATTAATTAATCTGTACGATTTCTAAAAAAATTTATACATATCTTTATATAACAAAAAGTTACATTATATTGTTTGTTAAATCTTTTCTAGACATTGTTAATGTTCCTATTTCATAAATTATAAATTTTATTTATTTGCACGTTTGAGAACAAACACACGTAACATTCAATAAAAAAAGAAAAACAAGCTTCAAAAATGAATTTATCAAGTAAAATTTCTTTGACAAAAAAAAAATTCGAGGATTAAAAATAAAAGAAATAAAAGAAACAATTACTTCACCAAATGCTCACAATCTATGTCATAATAAAATTTTAAATAAAAAACTACAGAAAATCAGGATTAAAAGAACAGAAAAAATAGACACTATTAATAACTACAAAGAGAGAGACTGCAAGCTCCAAATTCTGTAAAACACTCTTTATCAGAATAGTTATATGTATATTAATACATATACATATGTTTTTTAGCATTTCTTTACTAAATCTGTATATTTTTGAAGAATTTGAGAGGATTATTTAATTCAAAAGCATATAAATATTATTAAGAAGAATAATTTTCATGCTATTAGAATTCCCATGCATTATAATTATTCAATTACATAAAGAAATCGACATTTTAATATTATATGTATATAATTATATCCTTCCTCTCTCAGTGTCTTCTAATCTTAAGATGTAAGAATATCATTCGTATTTCCCGATTTGATTTCACTCCGATCTAATTTGACAGAGCTTTTCTGGAAATAGCAGTAAAAATACTAAAAGATTGCCAAACAAGAAGCAATTTAGTAATTATCACTAGGCAACTTAATTAATCTGACATCATTCCTCTGAACTTTTATTTTCAGAGATAGTCTTTCTCTCCTTCCTCTCAGTTTAGAAGTTATACTACCTCTGGATAACAAGGCATTTTGTATGTATTTTTAAAATAATAAATTTTAATTTTTAATAATAAAACAGTAAATCATCGATTTTGTATGTATTAAATCCAAAATTTTATCATAATAGAGTAATTTTTATAATACTAATTTTATTGACTAATATGCATAAAATATAATTCACTTATACTAACTTATTCATTATTCATAGTAAATATATCAATTCTCTTAATTTCTTGTCTGTCAGTTACATTATATAAGACATGCGGAAATCAAATGCAAATTGTTGTTAGATGCCTTGTATCATTATATCGATCGTATTGACTGTTCTCCTAAAATTAATTTTTCGATCATTTCTATGTAAATTTAATTATTTAAGGCGTTTGCCTTTATCATCACTTTTATACATTGATCTCCTCTCTGTGTCCATATTAATGTTACATGCAAGAATCTTATGCACATACATACGAAATATAGTGATGAATCACAAACACATTCATTCGATCACACTGATCATTCTCTTTTGCCATATTTACATTTATACTATACAAAAATAATATACCTTTCATATTAAATTTAACGTCTGAAATTAAAGATATCACAATAAACACACAATTATTCATTCATGAAATACGATTGTGTCTCTATTTTATGAATATGTTTAATTTTGTGTACAAAAGAAATATATATTTTTCATTTCAAAACATAAAGAAAATAAAACTGTTATCATGTCTTAATTATATGTAAATAAAAATATCAATAAACGATATTATAAAATTTGCATTCCAACTTTGAATTTTGTGTCCCAAAACCAAATACTCGTAATAATTTGTCATCAATCAAAATTATAAAATATAAAATATAAAAACTCATATACTTTTTCTGTCTTTCCCTTTTCTTTCCTTCCTTCTTTTCTTTCTTCCCCCCCCTCCCTCCCTTTCTTCCCCTCCTTTTCATTCTGTCCTTCTCTCTTGTCTGCCTACGCACGCGCGCGTTTTTATGATTGTGTGTGTGTGTGTGTGTGTGTGTGTGTGTGTGTGTGTGTGTGCGCGCGCGCGCTTGTGTGGAGGAAAAAAATTAAATGAGCATATAAATGTATGTGGATGGATGAATGGATGGATGGATGGATGGATGGATGGATGGATGGATAGATGAATGAATGGATGGATGGATGGATGGATGGATGGATGGATGAATGGATGAGTGGATAGATGGATGGATGAATGGATGAATGACTGAACGGATGGATGGATGGATGAATGGATGGATGAATGAATGAGTGGATAGATGGATGGATGGATGAATGGATGAATGACTGAACGGATGGATGGATGAATGACTGAACGGATGGATGGATGAATGGATGGGTGAATGGATGAATGGATGGGTGAATGGATGAATGGATTAATGGATAAAATGGACAGTCGTGCACGCGCGTATATGTGTGTATGTATATTTCAAATAAAATAAACTCAATTGGTTGTAGGACACAATTACGAATGTCTACTCATTGCAACTATGCACGTTTTGCAAACGAAAAGTTAGAAATGAAAGGAATTATATGATAAGAAGAGTTCACATTTGGCTTATAAATAAATTGGTCAGCGTTACCAAACATCAATAATATTTTCGAAAATGAATAATGAAAATTTCGTTTCTCCAATACCAATTCACAACAAAATTTTTATTTCACATTTATGCAAGAGGGCTGGATTTAACCCACCTGGCACCTCTGCTACTGACTAGAGAAAAACACCTGATTTGTTACAAGATGATAAATTTTTTGTCCCATTATCTCTCAGAGAACTTCCATTTGGTTACTGCTTGCTGATTTAAGGACAATTGTCAACTTACGTGCGTGCTTTGTAAACTCTTCGAACAAGTCATCTCGGTCTCGATTCTTTGGAATATTTCCCACAAACAAGCGGTGATTGTTATAAGATACGGTAACACCAATCTTTTTCCCTTTCCGAATCTCATAATCATTCAGCTGTAAGAATAATGTGGAAGGAGAGTGCCAATTAAGCTTGCCATTTATGATTTCACCTGCTTATTGGCTGTCTGAACGTAGGATTTCATGAAATGTCCTTGAGGAAAGAGGGTTGATTGTGGGGAGTGGGGGGATGAATTTCATTTATATAAATATAGGACCATTATTCAAAGGGACATTTCGATAGTTTGAGAGGATCAATATTATACAGGGTGGGTGGGAGTGCCTGTCCGTTTGTTAGCGAGCCAAACGCCCCAGCGGTCCACGCAAATCTCCCATACCCCCAAAGCTTAAGACTTAGTGATGAATTACATTTGCATATTGCAAAATTGCAATGGTGCAAGACAGCGTATATTTTTGTCACAGTATGTAAAATAATTCTTAATCTAAAAGTATCATACGGCTTCCACATTTTCTCTTTCCATTATCTCGCTTCTTTTTTACCGTTCCAAAAAAAGAAGACGAAGAAGATATCAGTAATAAAGATTGATGAATTGATCAGTTGCATAAATTCGAGGACAGGGAACTCAAGAGGATAATAAGGTATTTGCATGTATAGAATAGGAAGCAGATAAACTTATAAGTCAACCTAAATATGCAAGGAAAAGAAGACTTGGACCAGAGAGGTGTTACTGTTCACTAATAAACCGAGAGGCAAGGAGACTGACCAGAACTAAAGGTGCCATAAGGTATATTCGTAGATCATAAAATCAATGTGATCCTTGGATGCTCCATAGTTCCATACCATCTACAACCACTACTTAAAAGCTAGCACTCTTAAATTATACAATACAGGTAGACAGGTAGGTAATAGGTAGGTAGGTAGGTACACACGCCTCGAATTCACTTTACCTGTTAATTTACCAAATTCCTCCAAGATCTCCTCTTTGCCTTTTGACTTTGGTATGTTCCCCACGAAAAGACGTAGATTAGGAACGCTAATGTTTACTTTCAGACTCTTGCCGGGTTTTATTTCGTGATTATCGAGCTGTGGGATGCAGAAAACAGACACATGCCTAATTTTGTTCCAATGAGGCGGTTTCATGGTTTTTAAGTTAAGATAATTACGGCAGATATGACGGAATTTGGGAAAAAATTTTCTAAATATGCAATTTAATACGAATATTAATTATTAACAATGATGTAAGTTTACGAAAGCGAGAAAGTGGCATGCGCTTTGTCGCTCGAGTCTTCACAATATAGCAAACCGGCCTTTCATGTACTCCTGTAAACAAATTTTAAGCCTACCAATTTTCAGAATTTTGTTACAAAAATTGTCACTGTCCAATGAGAATCAACCAATTAGATAAATATACCCCTAACCAATTAGACCACACAATCATCATGATTTTCAGAAAGGTTCTCCACTCCCAATTTTGCCCTCTGAGCAAAGAGGAGAGCTGGAAAAGAAACTCATCCATAGGACATCATTAATATATATTTTTCAGTGTTATTAAATAGGATCAGTGGATGTAATTGCGTATTTAAACACGAATAAATGGTCAGGGACATATACATATAAAACATATAATATGTGGATTGTTCCTACGTATGTGTGTATGTGTATAATAAAATTACGTATATACGTGTTTTCATTTATTTCAAAATATCTCACCTAACTCTCGAGTACTTTGAATGTAATATCTTTGCTATTCTAAGTAATAGAAAAAATTCAGAAAAAATTCAAAAAAAATTCGCACACAAGTTACAAGATTTAACAAATTCAAAAAACACGTAATATAGAAGTAATGCTTTCATTATGCAGGAACATGAAACATTTTGAGAACATTTCTTTTTTTTAAATAAAATTAAAATATGATTTTTCTTACATAAATCTTCTAATTATTTCCCATATAAAAGTAAAGCCTGCAATATACGTTTTCCTACTATGAATTGCTTGTGTTTTAGTAAATTATTAGAATTGCACCACACAGAATGCAGAATTTCTACTAATTTATCAAAACGCAAGCAATCCAATAGGAAAAAGTGTTGTATGCTGTAGGCTTAATATAAAAATATAGAGGTGAGATTATTTAAAAAATTAATTTTTTTCGAGATATATTTTATGCCAGTATGGCACATTAAAACATTAGATATTTTATAAGTTATTGATTTTTTAATTTTATGTTAACAATTTTATACAAGATAATCAGAAAAATTACCTTGAGAAGATGAAGTTTTATTTGTATTAAACTTATTGCTTTTTCTGAAGAGAGAACAAGTAGCCGAAACATGTAAAGAGTTCGAATTTATGAAATTAGATTTGAATAATAACTCAATGTAATTATCGACTGAATATATAAATTATTGTACACAAGTTCTGTGACAAGTTCTTTGATACTCTGTCATTTTATATATTTTTAGTTTATATTATTTAGAAATTTTTATTATTATTTTATTTTTATTTTAGAAAAATCATATTTGATTTACAAAAATCGAATTGCTAATCTTCATCTCCTTCATATTTCCATATATAACGAAATATTGTGCCACTATACAGATTAACAAAAAATCCCTTTAAAATATTTTATCGGTTTCAGATTTTTTTGTCACTCTGTATGATGTGTCATTCACAAAACCATAGAACAAAGTAGTTTCAATTTTTTCTTATTATTTAGAATAGCAAAGATATTTCAAATTCTCGATATCAATGAGAAAAGTTACTTATACATGTATGAATCACATACTCATGTACATATGCCCCCTTTCTATCTCTCTTCTTTCCTTTTACTTTTTTCTTTCTGTTTTCCTTTTTACTTTTTCACACACACACTCTCTCTCTCTCTCTCTCTCTCTCTCTCTCTCTCTCTCTCTCTCTCTCACTTTCTTTGTTTTTCTCTCACTTTCTTTCTTGCTTTTTCATTCACTCTCCTTCTTTCTTCCTTGTTTCTTCATTCTTTCTTGCACACAATGCATATGTACATATGTATGCAAAATTTATATTTTTCTAAATTGCGTATATATTTTTTTTAAATGTGTAAATTCAAAAAATTATAAAAATATATGAACTTAATAAATTAATGTATCTGCGTTAAATCTACTGGGAAACAACGAAATATAAAAAAGATAATATAGAACAAGCCACATAGGAATATAGTAACACTCATTCGAAATGTTCAACAGAACACAAACGTGTATGTGTGTGTGTGTGTGTGTGTGTGTGTGTGTGTGTGTGTGTGTGTGTGTGTGTGTGTGTGTG
>NW_017259564.1:585512-586434 GCF_001594045.1 Atta colombica
TATATATATATATATATATAAGCATTCTTCGAATTACTTTGATTTTGTCTTCATCTGGAGCCTTAGGTGTCGTGCTGGTGCCTGTACCTTGACCAGCACGACTCTTTTGTCTGTACGTCTTCATTACTCCACAAAGGTATGCCGATTTATTGGATACATGTTCCAGGTTAGATTCCAGAAATTGTGTAAGCACGTTTAGCGCGCCATCAACTGGAAATTCCTTCAAGGCATCAAGAGCTCTTTCATCCAGATCAATATGAGCTAATTTTCCCGTCTTATAAATTTCATCCAATTTGGCAGCCACTTTCTCGTCTAGCCCGTATTGCATGAGTTTATTAAAATCTTCTGTCCGTTCTACATTTTCCATTTCTTGTTTTTCTTCCATTTTTATCTCTCCATTCCCTTCTGCCATAGCTGAAATAATATGTTTATAAAAAATGTTTAATCTTTTGTCAATATATTAATTAAATTCATAATGAATTATTTTATGAATTATTGGTTTTATATATATCACAAAATGTGTGATACTTGTACAAATGTTTTGTTGCGATAAATAATAAAATTTTATTAAATAACAAAATATTCTTTTCACAAAAAAATATCTATAACATTTAATATGCAAATTCAAACACATATTGCAACAATAAGATATTATTTTCTAATATTTCTATAATAATGACAACTTATTCCTATTTTTTTTCATTGAGAGATAAAAAAGAAACAAAAAAAGCTTTTGCAGATTTCTTATTAATAAGTAAGATATAATAAGATGTAATAAAGTACAGAAAATAATTAGCAATAAATTTTAAATAGACAGAGCACCAGCTATTAATTACAAAATATATAATTTATAATTTATAATTTATAATTTATAAATATATTTATTATATAATATTATATAATTAATAATATTATATAATTT